>NW_020954596.1:19449283-19489399 GCF_900497805.2 Vombatus ursinus | reverse complement strand
GAGAGAGAGAGAGAGAGAGAGAGAGAGAGAGAGAGAGAGGTTGGAGGAAATACTGGCTGGTTGTACACGTCAGTCATTTCCCAACTCTGTATCTTGGGGTTTTTTTACCTATAAAAGAAAGGAATTGGACCATATGATCACTTAGGTTCCTTTGAGCTCTCAATTACATGGTTCTATACAAGTTATCACTCTTTTTTCAGCATTGCCTATTAGGACTATCTTTTTGTCTCCCTTTAACTCGGCCCTCCCCTTCCGAATCACTGCCCAAGTGACTGCCATGTGGGAGGCTTCCCAAATCAAAGGACTTTAAGCAAGTGTCCACACTCAATATCCCCTGGGAAAGGCTCTTGTGGTTATATTATTTGCATAATAATGTAAATTATTAAAGCCTTAATTATTAATATTAAATTAATAAGGCCTACTTCCTAGCTTCTCAAGTACATGTAACTCATGACTATTTGATGAGTTGCATAACTGAACTACACCCATCTTCAGGAATCAGAGTAGAAGGCAGGTGAGAGGGAGCTGAAAAATCATCTTCGCCTCTCACCAAGAGTACATTAAAAAACCTATTTGCCTGGATCTGCGATCTGATCAATGAGAATGCTCCCCCATTGATGCAGATTGTAAATTGACCATGTGTTGTTATCTCCTGCACTTTTTCCTCTTTCTTTCCACAATTCATAGGCTCATAGATTTAGAGCCAGAAGAGACCAAGTCATTGGCAGCTCATAGATTGGCCTCTGGAAGGGACTTTAGAAGCTATCTAGTCAAGCTCCTTCGTATTACAGATGAGGGACTGAGGCCTCCTCTGTCAGAGGTTAAGTGACTTCCCCCCAGGTCACATGATAAGTAGCAGAGCTGGTATTCGGACCAAGTCTTCCAATTCCAAATTGAATATTCTTTTTATTGTACCGGGCTATTTCCCAAGAAGAGCCATCCTTCCTCTGCCCCTTTTAATAGCCATCAACATGAGTCCATCTCCTATCTGTCATTTCTACTTTCACCACAGGACTATTCTGGGCATATATGTTCTTGATGCCTTTGATATGACCTCCAGAATGTGATTCATTGTTGTTCATATTCTGCAGTCTTCTTACTCCCACCATGCCTCTTTCTATGGCCCTTTTGGTGTGATACAGTGAAAAAGAGCATTGGTTCTGTTGGTGGAGGACCTGGGTCCAAATCTCAGTTCTGCCACTTACTATATGACCTTAAGCAAACCATGTAGCTTCTAGGCCTTGGTTCCCCATCTATAATATGAAAGGAATGAACTAGATGGGTGCTGGACTCCCTTCCAGCTCTAGATCAAGGAGCCTATACTTCTTGAAATTTTGATGGTTCCAAGTCCATGATGTTCCATCCTTCCCAGTCATGTTAAAAACATAACTACATCCAAAAATAATGCCTTTAGTTTAAAAGGAAAGGTCTCCTGTTTACCTGTACATAAGTGGATGTCTTAAACTTCAGGTTCATTTTAAAAATATTCTTGTTTTTGCCCCTCATCATGGGATTATTATCAAGATGAAATATAACATAGTAGACAGGGCTCCATCTTGGGGAATTAGAAGACCTGAGTTTGCTGCCACCTCTGGAATATACTATGTGAACCTAAACAAGGTGTTTAGTCTTCAAGTGCCCCAGATGACTCTCTAAGACTAAGTTGAGTAGTTACTGATGTGCATTGGTTAAGGGAATTTTCTTCTTTGAGAGTGTCATACACTGAAGCAATCATGGGGAAAAAAAGGAAAGGAAGGAGGAAGAGAAAGAGAGAGAGAGAGAAAGGAAGCAAAGAAGGAAGGAAGGAAGGAAGGAAGAAAGAAAGAAAGAAAGAAAGAAAGAAAGAAAGAAAGAAAGAAAGAAAGAAAGAAAGAAAGAAAGAAAAAAGAAAGAAAGAAAGAAAGGAGAGAGGGAGGGAGGGAGGAAGAGAGAAAGAAAGAAAAAGAGACAGAGAAAAGAGAGAAGGAAAAGAAAGAAGGAAGGAAGAAAAGAAGGAAAGAGGAAAGGAAGATAGAGAAAAAGAGGCTAGCTCAAAACTTGCTGGCACCTTAGGCTGCAAAAAACTGTTATAAATGCCCTTTGTTTTTTATATCACACCATCTCCCAATATACCCTCTCACCCACAAATGAATATTCCCTTGTAACAAAAGAAAAATGGTTGCGCTAAACAAAGCTCTAACTGTTTTGTAGCATTCCACACCTATAGCCTTCCAGCTCTCTACCCAGAGAAGAGATATCTGTTTTATTTTGTTCTCTGAGACCAAGACTGTTCATTGATATTCATCTGAGATAAGCTGCCTTTTACTGTTGTTTTTATCTGTATTAATCTAGTAATTACGTATATTGTCCTCTTGGTTTCTGGTTTCTTTTGCATTATTTTATACAAGTCTCGCTGTGTGTTTCTGAATTCCTAATATTTATTGTTTTGTGCAATAATCTTCCATTACTTTCATAAACTCCAATTTGTTCAGCTATGCCCCAATTAGTGAGCACCTGCTTTTTTCCCCTGTTTGTTGCTATGAAAAAGAAAGTTGGCATACTTATTTTGGTGTATCGGGGACATTTCCTTTCACCAACATTTATGGAGTATATTTTCCATACATTAAGATCACTGGAGCAAATGGTATGAAGTTTAGTAGACTTTTTCCTCATAATGCCAAATTGTCATCCAAATAATTTGGACTAATTCATAGCTATACCAACAGTGTATTAGTGTGCCTGTCTCCCTACTGGCTTTCCAGTATGGACTGTTTCTGTCTTATCTTTGCTAACAATTTATAGGCTCATACGGCTAGACCTGGAAAGGACCTCATACTCATAGGTCATTTAGTTCAACGCCTACATTTTACAGTTAAGGAAACTAAGATTTAGGGAGGTTAAATTGCTTTCACACAGGTTGTAAGAGTCTAAGGCAAGATTTGAACTCATATCCTCTGACTCCTGAGTCAGTACACTTTCCATGTACCATGATACCCCCTACATTATATTAATTCCATATACGGCTTAACCAGGACAGGCAATGTTCATATTCAGCTTTCTTCTAAAATTACATTAAAGGACCTTAGTGATCATAATGATGGCAATCGAAATCTACATGGTACTTTGTGGGCTAGAAAACTATATTTTTATTTTCATTTGATCTTCAAAATACTCCTGGGGAAGTAAAGTCAAGACAAGTCAATAACATTTATTAGGCACTTACTATGAGCTGATCACTGTGAATAATGCTGAGAATACAAATGTAAACAAAAAAAAAGAGTCCCAGAACTCAAGGAGCTTACATTCTAATAGAGAAAGATATATAAAAGGAGGCTGAAAAGAATATGGGAAGAGAAGGTACCTGCATGGGAGCATGATGAAGAAAGAAGTCCAGAGAGTCATGAGTGGAGCCCAGAGAGGAATGAAGAGGAATGGCTGACCTAGGCCCTTTTCTTAAAATGGGGGCTCCAGGAGGAACCAACCAGTCAGAGTCACAAAGAAGGAGGATCTTCCATGCTAGAAAGAATGCTAGATAATAGTGGACAAAGAAGTTTGGAGGGTCAAGAATGGAACCCAGAAAAAATGGTCTTTTGTTTTAGTTTGTTTTTAGTTTGTGTTCATATCTCTTGACTTTACATGATATTAATTTCCAAATATATCCCTGCCCCTTTCTTTCTACCTAGAGAACCTATCTCTTGTAACAAAGAATTTAGAACGAAAGAGGGGAAAAAGCAACTCAGCAAAGCTAACCAACATATTAACCAGGGCTGACAATAAATTCAGTGTTCCATAAAAAGGAGGGGATATATATATAGATAGATAGATATAGATATAGATATAGATATAGATATAGATATAGATATGATCTTCTCTTATCCCTCAAGGAACAATCTTCCAGCATCTAGGTACAGAGTCTGGTGCATAGTAGGTACTTAATAAATGCTCATTGATTGATTATAATTGCACAGCATTCATGTTCATTTGTTGTCGTTCTTTTCATTTACATTATTATTAATGTAGATTATTTTCCTAGTTCTGCTTGTTTTCTCAGCATAAGTTCAAATATGTGTTACTAGGCTTCTCTATATTATTAATTTTCATCATTTCTTATAATTCAGTAATAATATTCCACTACATTCATGTGCCATACTTTATTTAGCAATTCATCAGTTAATGGGCATTTGCTTTCTTTCCAATTCTTTGCTATGACAAAAAGTCTATGAGTATTTTAGTGTACTTTACTTTCTCCCTAAAATACTCACAGCAGTATCTTTTGTGTGTACCTTACTTTCTCTCAGGCAGCTAGGTGGCACAGTGGATGGAGTGCCAGGCCTAGACCTGAGTTCAAATCTGGCCTCAGACACTTACTAGCTGTGTGACCCTGAGCAAGTCACCTAACCCTGTTTGCCTCAGTTTCTCCATCTGTAAAATAAGCTGGAGAAGGACACGGCAAGCCACTCCAGCGTCTTTTCCAAGAAAGCCTTAAATGGGGTCACAACAACTGAACAGCAGCAACTTTCTTTTTGTGGCCTCCTTGGGATACACACTTAGTGTCAAGATCTCTAGGTTAGAGGGTGTGGACGTGCTAAGAAAATCATCAAAATAACTCCAAATTGTTCCCCAGAATGATTGAACCAATTCTTAACTCCACCAGCACGTTAATGTGCTTTCCACAATGCCTCCAACAATGACTATTTCCATCTTTTGTCACCTTCGACAATTTGCTGGAAGTGAAGTGAAACCTCACAGTTGTTTGGAATTGCATTCCTCTTACTGTTAGTAATGTGGAGCCATCTTTTATATACTAAATTGCTTGCAATTTGTGAGAAATTTTTGTTCAAATCCTTTGACCACTAATTCATCGTGAAGCGGCTCTTCCTCTATCTTGGATATCAGACCCTTATCATAGATAATTGAGAAAAATGCATCAATTAACAGTTTCCCTTGCTATCCTAGATGCATTGATTAGGACAGGTATTATTATCCCCCTTGTACAGACGAGAAAACAAAAATTAAAGGAAAGGCAAAAATAACTTGCCAAAAGTTACACAACCAGGAAGCAGCATAGATAGAAATTGAACCCATGTCTTCTAATAGCAAATACGGGAGTCTTTCCATTACATAGCTATCTCTTCTGGATTAACGCCTGTATTTGAGTAGTCTAGGGTTCAACTCAGAGTAAGAATATTTCACTCAGGTTCTAGCTTTACTTCTCACTGCTACTTTTACCACTGTCAAGTCATTTCCCAACTTGGCCTCAATTTCCTCTTCTGTAAAATGGGAATAATAATACTTCTACCACACAGGATGTTGTAAGCAAAGAGCTTTGTATAAACCACAGAGCAGAACATAGTTATGACCTATGATGGTAAAAAATAAATATTTACTGAGCCTTACTATGTGCCAAACACTGTGCTGGGGGATAGGTGTTGTGAAGGAGATATAGAAGAATGATTGACAAGCCCCTATACCAGAGGAGCTTACCATCTACTTGAGACAAGATTTATACTTCTGAAACAATTAGAGAAAATTGCTGGGCTGGATGTGGTTTGAGATAATGGAAAAAATATTGGATCTAGTTATCAAAGGACCTGGTTTAGAATCTAGTTTCTGGGGCTCGAGTAAGTTCCCCACACCATCTTTTAGCTTCAGTTTCCTCATCTGTAAAATGAGGGGGCAATCATAAAGGACTCTTCCAGCTCTGAATCTGATAACCCTGGATTTCTGTGAGACAATGAAGGACTCACTTGAGTTTGTAATAATCAGTAAGTTGCAGTACTCGGTAAAAATGTACTGCAGTACTCAGTAAAATCACTATTCAGGGAGCTTCCCAGACACAACTGTCATCTCACTATCCCACATCCAGTTAAAAAAACAAAAACCCAAAATAGTTGCAGAACAATCTTCAAAGAATTTTCTTTTAACTTCAGAGAAATGGGATCATTTCCAAGTTGGGGTACTATAAGGAAGTTGGACCCTTTGGGAAAACACAGTGTCCCAGGCTATTCTAGAAATATTTGAGAATTGGTTTATAGGCCTGGGAGATTGTATTTTGCCCATGTGTTAAGGGCTAGGCTGCAGGGGTCTGGAACCCGCAGCTTCACGAGCCACATGTGGCCCTCTAGGTCCTCGAGTGTGGCCCTTTGACTGAGTCTGCAGCCTCGAGGCCACATGTGGCCTGGAGGGGTATAGTCAAGTGTACAATCATTAGAAACTTAGAATTTTAAAGCTTGAGGGCTAGACGAGTGACTGGCTCTTTGCACTGCCCCATCACAGAATTGCAGCATTTCAAAGTTAGAAGGGAGCTCAGAGGTGATTTATCCAGCCTGCCCCTAAACAGGTGGACACAGCCTTCACACAAACACCTAGAATAATGGGGAAAGCCCTACTTCCTATTCCATTTTTGGATAGCTCTAATTGTAAGGCAGGGTTGTTTTTTTTCCTTTATTGAACTGAAATATGACTCTTTGGAATTTCTACCCATTAATCCCTTTGGGCCTAACAGAACAAGCGTAATACCTCTTCTACATAGTAACCCTTCAGATACTTAAAGAGTATAATGTTGCTCTCCCCACCCCCTAAGTCTTCCTTTCTTAGGCTAAATACACCTAGTTTCTACAATTAATCACTACCTGGCATAATCCCTAGTCCATCTTCAGCTCCACCCTCTGGACATAATTTTTTCCTATCAGTCAGACAATAAACACTTATTAAGTACATACTATGTGCCAGGCACTGTGTTGATTGTCAGAGATGTTAAAAAGGCAAAATATGGTCCCTGCCTTCAAATAGTTCACAACCTAACAATGGTGACAAACAAGCAAGCAAAGAAATACAAACAAGCTATATACAGGAAAATAGGAAATAATTAAAAGAGGGAAGGCTCTAGAATTAAGAGAGATTGGGAAAGACTTCCTGTAATGGATGAGGTTTTAACTGAGACTTGAAGAAAGCCAGGGAAGTCAATAGGTGAAGATGAAGGAGAGCATTCCAGGCATGGGGGAAAGTCAGAGAAAATTCTTGGAAGTGGGAGATGGAGTGTCTTGTTCAAGGAACATCCAGGAGGCCAGTGAAACTGGATTGAAGGATACATGGTAAGGAATAAAGTGTAAGAAGACAGGGTAGGTGGTGAGGAGCAGAGATAGCTTATGAATTTCTTTGAACACCAAAAAGAGGATTTTGAATTTATTTGATCTTAAAGTCAATAAGAGGGCAATGGAGTTTAGAGTAAAAGACTGATGTGGTTGGATCTGTGAGCATAGTTGTTCCTTCCCAAACTGTGGTACCTAACAATTCAATACTGCTGAAGAGATCTGACCAGAGTATAATGCAGAGGGAATATTTCCTCTGTCATTATGGAAAGTATGGCCTAAGCCTTTGACTGTCTCCTAGGTGTGGGGAGCCTGTAGCCTCAAGGCCACATATGGCCCTCTAGGTCCTCAAGTGTGGCCCTCTGACTGAATCCAAACTTTACAGAACAAATCCCCTTAATAAAAGAATATCCTGTACAAAACTGAGTTTTCTGGCTACTGTGTTACACCATTGACTTATACTGATCTTGCAGTCCATAAACAATTCACATAAACAACTGTCTGCCATACTTCCCCCTGCCCTCCATGGGCAGCTAATTGACACAGTGGATTGAGTGTCAGGCCTGGAATCAGAAAGACTCACCTTCCAGAGTTTAAATTGACCTCAGGCACTTACTAGCTGTGTGACCCTGGGCAAGTCATTTCACCCTGTTTGTCCCAGTTTCCTCATCCGTAAAAATGAGCTGAAGAAGGAAATAGCAAACAGCTCCGGTATCTTTGCCAAGAAAACCCCAAATGGAGTCACAAAGAGTCAGACACGACTGAACAACAACTTTTCCCCCATGTTTTACATTTGCAAAACTGTTCCCTAGCCAAGAGCATCATGTAGAACACCACCCCCATGCTCAGACTCTCTGGCTAGAGAAATCTTTTCCATGTATCTGTAAATGGTCTATAGTACACAGAGCAATGAAATCACAGGACCATACACTATCCCTAGAATACAAAGAAAACCAAACTATCTTGATGTTGCTCCAAAATAACATTCCCTCCCTAGTCTCCATCCCATTAAATAAATTCCCTGTCCTGTGCCTGGATTGCGCTCCTTCCTTCCTCACCAAAGCCTCTTGGACCCCTTGGTTTCCTCCAGGTCTCAGCCCCAAGGCCACATTTGCCATGAGATCCCTTCTGATCTTCTCAGCCTCTAGGGCTTCCCCCTCTGAAATTACCTTACATAATACCATGTGCACATTTTGCCGTATTGAAGCAGTTGAATGGTACAGTAGGAGGAGCTCTAGAAGACCTGAGTTCAGATTTGACCTCAGACATTTACCAAATGTGTGACCCTGGGCAAGTCACTTAAACCACTTTATTATTTGAAAAAATGGGAATAATAAAAATAGCACCCATCTACCAGTGTTGTTGTGAAGATTAAAGGAGATAAAAGCACTTTGCAAATCTTAGTGTTATGACAATGATTTATGATTATTACTATCTCCCCCAATAAAATGTAAGTTCCTAGAAAGAAGGGAGTATGGATTTTTTTTTGTCTTTTATCCCCAGCACTTGACAATTAATCAATCAATAAGCATTTATTAAGTGCTTACTATGTGCCAGGCCCTGTTCTAGACACTGGACATTCAAGGAAAAAGAAAAAAATAATCCTTCCATCATTATATTCTAGTGGTAGAGATACCATGTAAATAAATAGGTATATCCAAGATGAATGCAGAATGGCTGGAATACAACTTGAAAGACTGACTGTGTACCTTGGGAGGGACCAGGCAAGGCCTCCTAGACATGAGATGAGTCTTAAAGGGATCCAGAGTTATAAGAGTTGGAAGCTAGAAGGAAGAGCATGCCAGCCATGGAGAATAGCCCATGCAAAGGATTAGAAAAGGGAGATAAAATATCTTGTAAATAGTATGTACTTAATATATGCTTGTCAGATTGCATTATATTCGAGTGGAAATCTGAAGCCCAGAGATTAATTGGTCTAGTTCTCTGGCCAATGCTCTACCCCAACATCTTGATGACTCAAATCAATCAAAAATCATTTATTAGCTAGATAGATGATTGACTGATAGGATAGACGGAAAAAGAGGGAGGGACAGAGAGAGAGAGGAAGAAGAGGGAGGGAGGAGGAAGGGAGGGAGAGAGAAAGAGAGAGAAGGAAAAAGACAGAGGGAGACAGAGACAGAAGCGGGGAGAAAGAGAAAAAGACAGAGAAGGAAAGAAGAAGAAGGGGGAAGAGGGAGGCAGGGAGAGAGGAAGACAAAAAGAGAGCATTTATTAAATTCTTACTATATTCCAGGCCACTGCTAAGGAAACAGACAAAACAGACCAGTTCTTGCCCTTACCAAGCTCACTCTCTTGGGTGGATAGATACTCATTAAGCACATACAAATACAAGGTGATTTGGTTAGGATGGCAGGGCAGTGGAGAAGAGGCATTAGCAACTAGAGTTACCAGAAAAAGTTTCATATAGGAGGTGACACAAGCTGAGCTTTGAAAGAAACTAGGAATTCTAGAAGGTGGAGATAAGGAGGGAGTGCATTCCAGGCATGGAGGACAGCCTATACATTTCATGGAGCTGCGACGTGAAAGGCCAGCTGTGAGTATTAGCAAGAAAGCAGGTTTGACTGGATAACAGAATACATGAAAAGGAATAATGAACCTGGAAAGGTAGATTAGAGACAAGTTATGAAGGGCATTAAAAGCCAAACACAGGAGTTAATATTTTATCCAAGAGGTAATCGTTAAACTCTAGAATTTATTGAGTCAGGGAGTGGCATGATCAGACCCATGTGCCTTAGAAAAACCATCTTGACAACTTTGGGGGGGATAGATTGAATAGGGAAGAATCTTGAGGCAGGGAGATCAATTAGGAGCTTTTTGCAATAGTCCAGGTGATGAGGACTCTATGTGAAAGTAGTGACTGTGTGAGTAGAAAGAAGGGAATGGATGAGAGAGGTGTCTTGGAGGTATGAATGACAAGACTTGTCAATGATTGGCTTCATGGAATGAGGGAGGTGAAGAATCAAAAAGGATTTTCTAAGATAAACCTGGGTGACTGGCTGGATGGTGGCTCCCTTGGCAGAAATAGGGAAGTCAGGAAGAGAGATGGGACGTGGGGGAAGAGGGACCTATGAGACAAGGATTGGAAATGGCCAACTCTGTCTCTATCTCTGTCTCAACATCTGAATCACAAAGGACCCTGTTGTGGTTACTTTACTCAGCACAAGTTTTTGTGTGTTTGGTGGGGGAAAAGAGGAAAGAATGAGAGGTGACAGGTCTTCCTTGGTAACTGAGTAGAATAAATGAAAGTAGTTTACCCTCACAGCTGCCTAATAACCATAATAATATTTTGAAGGTGGAAAATGTCTTTCATGTAAAAGTCCTCGGGCATTTTATAAACACTAAAGTATTACAGCCCACCTCTGCTTTGACAAGATTTCCCTCCAAAAAAGCAATGAAACAAGTACAGATTATTAATGAACCAAGGTACCTGACCCAGTCATATGTCATCTTTGGATATCTCCATACGGTTGCTACATGGAAAAAATAATTAAAATGATTGAAAACATCATTTCCTTCTTTCTTTACACAAAGCCTTTAAACATCAAAATGGGAAGAAATCGAGGGCAATCTTGGCAACCTTTTTCTTAAATTTCCCTTTTTGATTTTAACTGGTCACGTTTTCTCTTTTCCGTTTCTTCCTTCAATTGGATTCCATGCTTCTATTCTGTTTCCAAGTGGCAACTCCCTTAGGACCCAAATATTAATATTTATAATAACATTATTTTGTAAGAAGTGTTTAGTAATTTGTAACTATTATTTGTAATAATAATAGTAGCTAATATTTATATAAAACTTTATGAAGACTATTCTTATGTCTTCTCTTTCAGGCCCTACAATAAACCTATGAGGTAGTCAGCATGCATATGACTATTCCCATTTAAAGGCAAGGTAGCTGGAGCTCAGAGTTAAGGGACTTATATGCAGTCAGTGAAGGGATTGAGACTACCACCATGGTCTTGGAACTCCAAGACACATATTTTTCTATCCATTGTGCTATCTTTCCCTCAAATTTGGAAACCCAAAGTCCAATATAATGTTATTCTTTTTTTTAACAGTTACCAAAATAGTTTTCCTTTTTTAAAAATTCATTTCAAATATATTTTTCTTTTTAAATTTTGAGTTCAAAATTCTCTCCCTCATTCCCACCCCTCTCCCACCTACTGAGAAGGCAAGCAATATATCAATTATACATGTGAATGTAATGTTATTCTTGAAGTATTTTATGAGATTTAGGAATATCTGTGGGCAGCTAGGTGGCTCAATGGATAAAGTGCTAGGCCTAGAGAAAGGAAGACTTATCTTCTTGAGTTCAAATCTGGCCTCAGACATTAGCTGTGTGACCCTGGGCAAGTCACTTAACCCTATTTGCCTCAGTTCTTCATCCATAAAATGAGCTGGAGAAGGGAATGACAAACTACTCCAGTATCTTTGCCAAGAAAACCCCAAATGGGATCACAAAGAGTCCAACACAACTGAAAACAACTGAACAATAACAACAACAAAAAGAATGTCTGTGGGATCTAGAACTCCCATGGAAGATTTATGAAAAGAAATAGACAAGAATTACATGGGAGAAGAAGGCACAGTTGTCCTGGGATCTGCATAAAGAGAGAGAGAGAGCTCTTTCCTCTGTACCTCACCCACCATGAGATTCTACGGGTTGCCTCTGGATGATGGAAGTTAGGCCAGTGACCTGTCACAAAAATATATCTCCTGAATACCTGCTTTTATAGATTATAAGACCTGAAAGGGACCAATCATTAGGTCCAATAGAGGAAGAAGTACTGGACTTGTAGTCAAAATATATTTATATACGGGCTTGAATCTTGTTCAAATCTACTGATTTTACACGTGAAGAAACTGAGTCCTGGAGAGTTAAATAACTTGCCCAAAGCCAGGACTAGTAGGCTAGTAGAACAGTTCTTGTTATCTTCAATGAGACTGCAATCTGTGAAAGGGCTTTGTAAAGCACTTTAAAAATGTTTATCATCCTTCTTATTAATGGTTTCCCATGATAGAAAGTCCTACCTCCACAACTCACTAATGGTATATCTATGGGAAGGTCATTTACTCTGACTTTTACTTTCTACACCTTCAAAATGGGCTTGATAACAGCTTCCCATTTTACCTCCCAGAGTTATTGTGGAGAAAGAGCTTTGCAAACCTTAAAGCACTACACAAATGGCAGCTGTTATTATTGTCTTTCTCATTTTCTCATCCCTTCCTTTTTTCAGCTCATTAACCAACATCATCCCTCTATTCACTCTCCATTTACTTGTATTCTTTTGTTTTCATTTTTTTTTTTTTGCATTTCTGAAATTCTCCCTTTCCTCCTTGAATTGACTGGTTGGCTTCCTACCCAGTCTCCTTTAAAAAATAAAAATAAAATGCCCTTCCTTCCATCTGTCCAATCTGCTATTCACATCAACTCCTTTACTGACTTGAAAACCTTCCTTTGACAGCAGCAACTGGGATAAGCAGCAAAAACATGCAGGTTGCCCATTAGGCTTATTTCTTATTTTTTTTTCCAAAGGTAGTTGTCTTACACATGATTGGCAGGAAGGTCAGCTTGGGGTAGAGAAGGGGAATTAATTTGCTGATAATAGTGGCTGGCTAGAGTTGAAAATTTTCCAGTGCTGAGACTGGTATTAGATTATTTTTGTTGACATGCTGTGCAGGGAAACGTATCCATAGAAGGCGCTCTATAAATATTTGTTGAACTGAATAGAATGGAGTTCAGGTCCACCAATGGCTGAAGAAGTCCTGCTCCAGTCACAAAAACTGCAAAATAAGTAAAATTAGAAAGTGAACACAGGTGGAATATCCCTTATCTGTAAAACGAGAATAGTAATAGCCCACAACTCCCAGGGTTGTTTTATGGGTGAAAGATGAAATGACTTTGAGATATTGACTGAGCAGATGAGATATTTGTAAAGTGCTTTGAAAACCTTAAAGAAGTAACTCTATAAATGTGTATTGTCATCATTTTATACATTCAACCCTAGTCTTTCCTTACCCTACCTTCCTACTGGCTGCCCATGGCTATCCCCTGTAATGCCAGGCCTACATTCCCACCCTCTGAAGAACTAGGATTTCTAAGCTGTTCTTCATTTCAGCTCAAATGCCCATGCCCTTGGGTTAGGCTGGTATAGTTCACCTGGTCTAGAAAAGAAAGCCCATTAAATCCCCTTGTTCTAAGAGGATGAGATCCCTTGGGCATTTGTATTATTAAGGAGTAGCGGGTTAACTCTCATGAATCTCTAACTGAGAGAAATTTCATCAGTTTGAGGGCCACCCTGCTGGGCAGGCAGTCTGGTTTAAAGACACACCAAGTTGGCAGTAGCTGTGGAGCTGTCCACCTGTGTGTACTTAATTCTTTTTTGAAGATGAAGGGGGGGAATAGGAACTCTTATATCAGACTCTTTTTCAGCTGAACCAAGAGCTTAGGCCCCATTAAAATCAGCTCATAGTACAACTGCAGATGATTGAGCAAAGGGGCAAGGAGAGGGTTGAGGGAAGAAAGGACTCAAGACCATCTGAACAAAGACTGGGGTCCCACAGGACATTGGGTCCTTTTAAAGTGATGCTGGTATCTCCAGATAGAAGCTAGCCTTTCCCCTAAATAGCTCCATTTCCCAGGGAGACACCATTGGCTTAACTTATTTACCTGACAGAGCTTAATTAAATATCCAACATTGGAACAGACTTCCTTTCTCAAATTCCTGGCTTATCTGGTCTTTGTTTGTTTTTCTCCCTTCCCACTTAAGATCACAGGGTCTGACTCATAAGATCCATCAGGGGGTATCTGATCCTACTCATACCTATACAGGAATCACCACCTAATGTGGTTAGACAAATGAAGACTTCTTCCCTGCTATGGAACCCCCTACCTTCTAACACAGTGATAACACACTTCTGTAACATAAGCAAATCATAGCAACCTTGTGAGATGGGTAGTACTAGTATCATTACTCCAATTTTACAGATGAGGAAACTAAGGCTTACAAATGAAGTGACTCACCCATCTTCACACATCTAAATATCAAAATCAAATTTTAAACCCAAGACTACTGACTCCGTTGTCATGTTAATCCAGTTTGAGTTCAACTGTTTTGATCTTGATAATCTAAGGATCCTATGGCCTCTAATTACCAGATCCCCATGCCTTCAGACTCAGGCATGACTCAAAGACTAGAGAAGAGATCAGAAGGGTTGTGAAAGACAGAGGTGTCAGTCCACTGGCATGCTGGCAAATGTTTGCTCTGTGATACAGAATCATCATCTTTCAGCCCAAGGGAACACAGACAAACAGGGAAAGTGACCCAAGTTGCCAGATTTCCCAGAATTGCGCTCTTTTGACTCATGGAGGTTTCATCTACCTCTCTCCTTTTCAGCCCGCTGTCAAGACAATCATCTCAGAAACTTCACTCTGAGAACCAGTTTAGGGATATCAGTTCAGATGTTCTAGGTCTCCCAGCTTTTATCTACTGCTCGCAGGAAGCCTCAGAATGGGAGAGAGGCTGTTCCCCTGAGTGAGGATATTAACAGCAGCTGCTGCCTTCCTGGCTCCATAGCCCAACTGCCTCCCTAGCTGTGCTGGCAGATAATTTGTTCCAATAGAATGGACTGTAGCAGCCATTTTCTGAATGAATTAAAGAAGAAAAGCATTTATTAAATACTTAAGAAACTTGTCACAAGCCACATAGGCAGTATGTATCATGGGTGGAATTTGAATCAAGGTTCTTTCTGAATCAGGGACCATATTTATTCACTACGCCAACTAGTATGCTTGTTTTCAGATTGTTCTCAGATATATACTGATGATAAGCTGGCAGCTAGGTGGTGTAATGGACAGGGCCTCAAGTCAGGAAGACACATTTTCCTGAGTTCCAATCCAGCCTCAGACACTTAGTAGCTATGTGACTATGAGCAAGAAACTTAACCCCGTGTGCTTCAGTTCCTCATCTGTAAAATGAGCTGGAGAAAGAAATGACAAACCACTCTAGTATCTTTGCCAAGAAAACCCCAACACAGGTCATAGAGAGTCAAGCATGACTGAAGAAACCGTGGAACAATGATAACCTGTTCTTATCTATATATCAAATCAGTAAGAGACTACAAGCTCCTTGAGGGTAAGCTATCTTTTGCTTTTCTTTGTATCCCCATCACTTAGTACAGTGCCTGACATATAGTAGGTGCTTGATAAATGCTAGATTGTTTTCTTTCAAAATGTAGAGGCAATGTGGCTTGCTGGAAAGAATATTGGACTTGGAGTCAGAATAGACCTTGGTTAGGTTCCTGGATGTTACTTTACTTGCTCTATGACTCTGGGAAAAATACTTCAACTCTCTGGGTCTCAGTTTCCTCAGCTGTAAAATGAAAATAACAATACTTATACTACCAGCCTTAGAATTATAACATCATAGATACAAAGCAGAAAGGCCAGTCAGTCCAATTCCTTCATTTTGCAGTCAAAGAAACTGTGGCCCAGGGAGGTTGTGACTTGACAATGGCCACATAGGCAGTAAACATCAGAGGGGATATTCGAACCCAGGTCCTCTAACTCAAGAGTCAAAGCTATTTTCCTTTCATTAAAGCATAATTGTCAGTCAATCAGCAAGTAGGCACTTACATATTATACATTTACTTGCTATGAGATGTTATTATGACAACCCCAAAGCTATTTTTAGGAATAAGAAGTGCAGTATTTCATGGCTAGAGCCATATCCGTAAAGAAGGTTTTCAGCCCTCTCCTTCACCTCTCATAGCCAATCAGTGACTAAATCATGTTCTTTTGACCCCTGAGACATCTCTCATATTCATCTCTTATTCCCTGTTCTCACTGTCCTCATTACTACCCATTAGATGATTACTGAATTACCTACTAATGGACCTTCCTGGCCATATTCTCTTCCCCTTCTGATCTAACTTTCAAACCTCTGCCAGACTAATCTTTATGCACAGATCTCACCCTGTCACTCATCTGCTCAAAGAAACTTCAGCAACTAACTACTGCCCACAGAATAAAATTCAAACTCCATTGCCTGGCATTGAAGGACCTCCATAATCTGGCACCATCCTATCTTTCCTTTCTCATTCATGCCACTCTCTTTCATGAAGCCTACACTCCAGCTAAACTAGATTCCTCCATAATCTGGGCTTTCCTACCCCCAGCACAACACCACACACAGAGAACTGGCTTGAGAAATATGCATTGAATTTAATAATGCCACATTCTATTACAATGTCTCTTGTGTCTGCTCCTTCCTTTTTTCATTTTGACCATCCTGACCCTTACTCAGGCCCTCATTTATTCCCTCTTGTCTGAAATAACCAGTGTCCCATATGATCCATCCCATGAATGTTGTCATAGTAGTTTTGCTAGTGGACAGTCCTTATCACACCACCCCTACCTGGAAAAAGCATCAATAGTTACTCCTTGTCTTCTAAAGGAAGTTACAGAATTATAGGATTTAGAGCTAGAAGGGACCTCAGAGATCGCAGCATCATGGGATAATACATTTAGAGCTGGAGAACCTTTGAGACCATCTAGTATAACCCATCATTTTACAGATGAGGAGACTGAGGCCCAAATAGGGAGAGTAATTTGCCAAAGCCACACCAAGAGTAGACACCAGATATGGGGATACAATTCGAGACCTCTTTCCAGGCCTACAATTCTAAATTCAGGGCTTTTTCTACCTCCCTTCTCCTGACAGACTCTTAGGCCAGGTATTCAAGAATCCATATACTATAACCCCAACCCACATTTCCATTCTTAGTTCCCATTACTTCCCTACAGGTACCCTCTACTTTCCCACCTCTAACCTTTGCTAGCTCTATTCCTTCTGTCTGAAATGCCTCGCTCTAAATCTCTCCTCTCAAAACCCTACCCATCCGTCCATTTCTGGATCAAATGACTTTACAATCCTTTACAATCCTTCTCTGCTCCCCTCTGACTCCAACCACATAAATTCACCCTCTTTGTAAGTCTTCATGACACTTTGTTTATATGCTTCTTATAACTGTTTTGCATATTTGCTTATGTATCTGTCTTATTCCTTCCCATATCTCACTACTTGGCTCTAAGTAACTTGAGAACAGGAACTTTCTTATTTATTTACTTATTCATTCATTTATATTGATCAACACATATTTATTAAGCACCTACCATGTTCCAGACACTCTGCTAGGCACTTGGGATACAAAGACAAGAACTGAAACAATGAGTACTCACAAATAATTTACATTCTAGTGATCACACTGAATTCCCTTTTGTATCTCCCTAGTCAAGTGACCTAGTATTTGAATAATATCAACTACAGCTGCCAGGATACTTGCTTCCAGCCTTTCCCTTCTCCAATCTATAACTGCCCATGGTGGCCATGGCCATCCCCTACTCAAAGATCTTCGGTGGTTTGTCTATAGGATGAAATGTAAACACTTTTTTTGTGGTTTTCTTTTAATCCTTTCAGTCGTGTCCAACTCTTTGCAACCCCATTTGGGATTTTCTTGGCAAAGATACTGTAGAGGTTTATCATTTCCTTCTCCAGTTCATTTTATAGATGAGGAAACTGAGGCAAACAGGATTAAGTGACTTGCCCAGTGTCACACAACTAGTGAGTATCTGAGTCCAGATTTGAATTCAGGAAGATAAGTCTTCCTGACTCCAGGACCGGCATTCTATCCACTATGCCACCTAGCTGCTATGAACTCTTTAGCCTGGCCTTGTGAGTTCTACCTAAGGTCCTTCCTCCCCACTGTCAATGCTCTCTCCTACCATTTTCCTCAACATATTTATGTACATGAAATATCCCTGCTCTCCATCTCCCAAAGAAATGTAAGACCTCTGAGAGCAGAAAAATGTATTTCCTTATAGCTTCAATACCTAGCACGTATCTTGTGTTATCATGCACATCTGGCATCTTGCATACAGTATGTTCTTGATAAACATTTACTAAATTGAATTAAATGTCCCTTCCTTTCAGCTGAATCCCTGAAAAAGAAATGTTCATTGAATGGAATTGAATCTCTAAAGTCCCTTTTAATCTAAAATCCTATAATTCTAAGGACCTGAATAAATGCAGACACCCAACATATTCGACTGAAGAGAATTTTTCCTGGTCTCTAGGCACCCATTGTGAATCCCACTTCACTTGATTTTATAGCCCAGCCCTTTAATGTCAGAGTCCTTCTTTACTCAAACAGGCTGGAGATTTCAAGGACCATTTAACTGGACAAATTTTCCTAGTAACTTAATCACAAAAAAAAAAGTTAATTCAGTGTTGAGCTACCATGAGCATTTGTGAAATGCTCAGTGACCAAAAGAAGTGTTTATTTCTTACCTGGCTGTACCTATGCCTGGTCATTTTACAGCAGGATACAGGTGGGAAGCTTTAACAATAGAAGAGGTCAAAGAAAAATGTGCATGCTCTCACTCTGTAAGTGGGTGGGTCCTTTCTCATCTGCAATGTAGATTAGTGAAAGAGGTCTAGATGTGAAATCAGCACCACAATATCAAAGAAATGGATAGTGTCCTACAGTGCATCTAGCCTACAGGCTCCCTGAAATGTGAATTGTCTCTATATGGGCACAGAACGATCTGATACATCTGCACATCCTTAACATCCTGAGCAAGGGGTGCAGTAGGAAATGTGCTTGGATTGGGAACAAGAAGAATTGGTTTCAAATTCCAGCTGTGCCAGTCATGTGACACTTATGATTCCTCTTGTCTCTGGGCTCCAGTTTCCTCATCTGTTAAATGAGGTGTAAATCCTATGTCTTCAGCAATTACTTTATGGAATCCATGATTGCATGGATACCATGGTATCCATGGTGGAAATGGAATACCATCTCTACCAATGCAGATTGCAACCCTCCATGCCCTGCTCTTCTTACCTTTCTTCTCCATGTCTTTCCAACGTATTAATGGTTCTCTGGGGGTACCAGTGCGGCACTTGGCATTTGACTGGCTCACTTCAGTTTACACTTACATCAGTTCTTGATGTTTTTTACATCACTTCTCACATGCAAGTCAACCTTGGTGATATTCTATAATCTACTTACACCCACCATACAGCTTTCCTTTGTCCTTTTAACCACATGCAAGTTTAATTCTGAGATCATGGGGTTTTATGATGCACAGCTATATAGCATCACTAATGTTTAAAAAAAAAAAGCCAGGAGCATCTTGGAGTCACTGAAAACACTATGTAATTTCCCAAACTTGATCCAACCCAATCTCTTCCTCTATTCAATTCTGGGCAGAGACAGGAAGCAGTGAGCTCTAAGAACGCAGTATGAGCCTGCTTTTGGAAAAGATTATAGCTCCAGTTTAGAAAGTATAACCCCTGTCCCCTGGAGTCAGCCACAATTGTTAAGAAGTTCTTTGGTTACTTTTAACAATTTTGTGTTTACAAAATTTAAAAAAAATGGAGATGGCCCAGGCTAAGCAGCTAGGCAGAATCTCATGGAATATACCATTCATCACCCAATTTAATAGAAACAGCATTAGGTTTGGAATTATAAAGCATGGGTTGGGATTCTATTTCTGTCGCTTGCTAGCTGCATAGTAAGCGAATCATCTCATTACTCTGATCCCTGGTCTCCACATCTATAAAATGGGTATATCCATACTTAGCCCATGATGGGTTTTGAGGAATCAAATGAAATAATGGAAGGAAAGTGTTTTGTGTCATTGTTTCCATGGACATAAGCAATTATTGTTTTATTAGTAATCTGACATCTCATCATGATATCAAGATGACCCTAGGTTCATAGAATCTAGTTCAACCCCCTCATTTTATCGATGAGGAAACTGAAACCCAGAGAGGTTTAATGATTTGTCCAAGGATTTGTCCGAGGTTAAAAAAAACACAACACTTTCCTATCAGCATTTCTGTGAGGGAGGCAGGGCCTGTAAAAATGTTCCCATTTTATAGATGAGGAAACTAAGGTAGCCTTGAGAAACTTTCCCATGATCCCGTAAATCACAAATATCAGAGACAAGATTTGAACCTAAATCGTATGATACCAAAACCAGTGCTTCTTTTCACAGTATCACTCTCATAGGTCCTGCAAGCTTTCATTTCCTCCTAGTGACAGACTGTCTGCTCTTTGCTTGAGGACCAGCTTAGGTGACTATGTGTGGAGAGATACATCATTGAGTTGGCTACATAGTGCTGAGTTTTTTGGTCAAAGTATTTTATGAAACCATGTCCTAATTAAAAATAAAGGACATATGAAGAAAGATGTTATCTACGTTGAGAGAAAGAACTGATAAATAGAAGTATAAAAAATAGAAGTATAGAATAATTTTACATAGATATACTTATTTGTGTCTAATAGTAGCTATCTCTAGGGCAGGGAGGGGGGAAGAAAAAAAGGAAAAAAAGAAATTTACATGATAACTTTGTTGTATATTTACAGGGAATAGCAAGTTGTACATGGTAGATTTGTAGTTTCATGTACAATCACCTTTTTATTGTACTGTTAAGGAAATGCTTTTTTTGTTCCATGAATTGAAAATAAAATAAATTTTAAAAAGAAAAGAAAAGAAAAAAAAACTACGTCCTAAGGGGTGATGGGCCTACAATGTGCATCAGAGGAGGAAGTATGCACATGGAAGAAATGAAGGATCTTTTGAAGAAGCCCATTTCCAGAAGGGTATTGAAAAGACCTAGAGTTAGCTAAACGCACAGGGCCCTGAATCAGAAAGATTCATTTTGTCTCCATTTCATTGGGTGTTACTCATTGGTTGGCAACTGCTCAGGGTGTCTGGGAGTTTTATGAAAGCAAAGTACCTGAAGCTGGAGGCTGCTTTATCTTTCTAATAAGCGATTACTATGCTTGGCTCTAATTTAGCATGAAAAGGCCCTTGTGAATGCCTTCAGAGATATCTTGATGCTGTTAAAAGAAATTATAGCACTTGGCTCACAAGTCTGTGCCTTCTGGCAGTAACAGATTTGGGGATGGGTATGATGGGGGTCTCAAGTTTCAGCAAAGATGTTAGACTCCGCCAGGGCAATGCCACAGACTCTGTTTTGTCACTTACAGAAAAACAGGAATACCAAACTTAAATCAAAGCCGATGCGCTCCTGGATTGTCTTTTCAGATTTATGCACTTTGATTTGTGGGAGCAGACTCATTCGCTGAAGTGTTCCTCCAGTGTAAACAAAACGTCTGGGGTATTCAATAGTCAAACCAATGAGAGGGCTGAGCAGAGGGGCAAACGGGCTGGGGTAAGAAGTTCACATTTTGTAGGTTGGGAAAAAATGATTAACATTCAACTGTGGAATAAAAGGATTGAAGCGGTGGTCTTGTCAGGCTTAACAGTAATCGAAATAGTGTGAAATTTGGATTTTCATTAATAATTAATGGATTTGCTCAGGGCAAATGGCAAGATAAAAGCTTCGTTAGATTTTTAAATATATATGCATATATTCAAATTTGTCTCTTTTTGGGTGCCTTCATTTTTTAAAAATTATAGTCATAAAGACCTCAATGTTTGGAAATAAATCAGGCCTCCTTGAACCTGTCAGAGAAAATGATAAAGAAATGAAAATGCTATCATTTCTTTTCCTGCCCATGCCTACTCCTACAAATATATATATATACATATATAAATATGTACTTATATTTACATGTGTTTGGCTATATAGAGAGCGATACATGTATATGTATCTATATCTGTGCATATGTTTATATTGTGCATGTGTATATACATATGTACATGTGTGTTGTGAATATATATTTGTGTGCATGTTGTATATGTACACATGTGTGTATATTATACATGTGTGCGCATATGCTGTGTTGTGCATGTATATACATAAATGTGCATATGTGTGTTGTGTATGTACGTGTATACACATATGTGTATATTGTGTGTGCATATATATCATCTCAATTTCCAGATATGACATTACCCTAAAGATAAAGGGTATTCTTGCACATTACCACCATCTACACATTCTATATTCCATCTGAAATGGACTCTTTGCCATCATCCCTTATTCTCACTTCATGCTCACCTGTCACTGTACTCTTCTTATTCACATAGTTGCACATGTCCAGAATTGTCAGGAGCAGTTAAAGCTCATCACTCGTGCATGGGAAAGGTAGCCATCAATCCTCGAGCAAGCTTTAAGAAAGCATCTTCACTATTACAGCCCTGGTCTAATCCTCATTCTCCTCACATTTTCCTCCTTCCCTCTGGGGTCTGAATACTACCCAAGATCCTGACTTGCTAGGTGGGCACAGTATGTAGAGTGTTGGACTTGGAATCAGGAGGACTAAAGTTCAAATCTAGCCTCAGATACTTACTAGTTGTATGAACCTGGGCTAGTTACTTACACATTGACTGCCTCAGTTTCCTTCACTGTAAAATGGAGATAATAATAGCACCTACTTTGGGGTTGCAGTGAGGATAATTTGAGATAATATTTGCAAACCTTAAAGTGCTATATACATATTGTCATTATTACATGAACTTGATCATTTCCCAAATCTTCCTATTCTCTGACACCTCTCACTTCTCATTTTCTCTCCATCACCCTAAAGGATGAGTTTCCTAGCTAGATCATCATTCAGAATGGAGCTGCTCCCAATACACTGCATACCCCAGTTTGAAACAGCAATTAGAATGCATAGTGACAGCAATAGACCCTCTCCACATCTATGCCTTTTGAAATCCTTTAGGGGCAGCTAGGTAGTGCAGTGAATTGAGCACCGACCTGGATTCAGGAGGACCTGAGTTCAAATCCAGACTCAGTCACATAACACTCACTAGCTGTGTGACCCTAGGCAAGTCACTTAACCCCCATTGCCTAACCAAAAAAAAAAAAAGAAATCCTCTAAAACTCAACATAAGGGTTAAGTTGATGATGTCTGTGGTTTAAAGTAATCTATTCCTCTTACCACTTTGCCAAGATCTTTCTTTTTCTCTTCTGTCCCAGATTGTGGTTTATCATATACACGTCCTAGCCCCTTATTAGAATGTGAATTTCTTAAAGGCTATGACTATGTCTTCATCTCTGAATCCCTAGCACCAAGCACAGTATTTTTACTCATTCATTTGGTGAGCATTTATGAAGTGCCTGCTATGGAGAAGGCTCTGTGCTATATGTTGGGGATACAAAGCTCACAATACAATATTCCATGCCTTTTGGGAGCCTGTATT
The DNA here is from genome assembly GCF_900497805.2 of Vombatus ursinus. Taxonomy (NCBI): domain Eukaryota; kingdom Metazoa; phylum Chordata; class Mammalia; order Diprotodontia; family Vombatidae; genus Vombatus; species Vombatus ursinus. The sequence continues at coordinate 19,466,128 of NW_020954596.1, read as the reverse complement.
CTACTGAGGGGAAAATACATGTGCAGAAACGTAAGTTATATATATACGTATATATACATATTTCATATCGTGTATGCTTTTGTTCAATTGTTTCAGTTGTGGCCAACTCTTTGTGATCCCGTTTGGGGTTTTCTTGGCAAAGATCCTGAGGTGGTTTGCCATTTCCTTCTCCAGCTCATTTTACAGAAGAAGAAACTGAGGCAAACAGGATTAAGTGATTTGTCCAGGGTCACACAGCTAATAAATGTCTGAGGCTGGATTTGAACTCAGGAAGATGAGTCTTCCCAATCCCAGGCCCAGCACTTTATCCACTGCACCACCTAACTGTGTGTGTATGTCTGTGTGTATGTGTGTATGTATGTGTGTGTCTGTGTGTGAGTGTGTGAGTGTGTCAACACAACAGTTACAACAGTACAGTACATGTTGGCTTAATATTTATTGAATTGAATTGAAAGTGTAAATAAATCCCTTAGAACAAAACTATTTCTCTCCACCACTCCCTCCCCCACAATTTGCCTCTATTACAGACAGCAAAACAATGAAATGTGCCATTATTGCTGTAAAATGAAAGCATTAAGCTTTGAAACATTGACCTAAGTAATGAAACCAAGTATCAACTAAATTCTCATGGGCCAAACATGATTATCCCAATGCAATTCAAGTGAATAAACTTCGTTTTTGTTGTGGTTCAGTCCTTTTGTTCATGTCTGACTCTCTGTGACACCATTTGGGGTTTTCTTGGCAAAGATACTGGAGTGGTTTGCCATTTCTTTCTCCAGCTCATTTTATAGATGAGGAAACCGAGGCACACAGGGTGAAGTGACTTGCCCAGGGTCACACAGCTAGTGAGTTCCTGAGGCCGGATTTGAACTCACTCCTCCTGACTCAACGGCCCTCATTCTATTCACCACACCACCTAGCTGCCCCTAAGTCAATAAACATTCTGTATCAAATAATCATTCATTCATCCAATAGGCTTTTTGTGATTGATGCTATTTTCCAGAAATTATGCTAAGTCCTGGGCACATAAAAGACAAAAATGAAATGTTTCTACTCTCCAGGAGTATGTATGATATACAGTGTGGAAGCAACATGTAGACAGTTACAATACAGTACAATGTATTACAATGTAGTCAATACAATATACATACAAAGGGAATGCAGAAAGTAATTTCAGGAAGGGATAAGGCACCAACAACTGGAGGGAAGGGTGAAGACCTCAGACAGTAGGCTACACCAGCCTTGAGGCTCTTTAAGAATATAAGACTTACAGGTAAGGAGCCAGCCCATTCCAGGCAGCAGGGACAGCTTCTGCAGAAACAATGTTTGGAACAGCAAGCAGATCCATGTTGCTGGAGCACATTTTCCATAAAACAGGAAAGGTAATAGAACTCAGAGATCACTCAGTCTATGTTTCTCATTTTACAAATGAGGAAATGGAAGCTTACAGAGATAAAGTGACTTCTCCCAGGGCACACAGTTAACAAGGGTCAGAGTTAGGACTTAAAACCAGATATTCTGGCTTCAAATCCTTGTAGTTTCTGTCTTATCATGATGCCTTTCAGTATCAGGATTACTTACACATTGACTGCCTCAGTTTCCTTCACTGTAAAATGAAGATAATAATAGCACCTACCTTGTGGTTGGTGTATCAGTATTCGACTTAATAGAGCAGGAAGCATTTAAACTGTGTCCCCAACTTCCCAATATTTTCTTTCAAATATAGTTTCTTAATTATCCTAGTGAATGGCATGCCCTAGTTAGGAAAAAAAAACACTACAGCCAGGCTCTTTATAAAAAATAATGCCATTATGATTGTTTATTCATTGATTTTCATGGGAATCCACTGAGGGATGGGGCAATGCTACTTCTGCTTTCAAGTAGTATCTCAACCACGAAAGCTCCCTAAATGACACATTCACTTCAACTATCCCACAAAGGTTTCCTCTGTTAGAACCTTAGACCTTAAAAATAAAAATATCTACTCCACGACTCACACCTTTTAAAAAAATTAAGTAATAAGACACTAAAAACTGACTTGGCTGACAGTTTCTGAATTGCAGATAACCAGCTAAGTAACTGAGTTATCCTCCCATTATATAGAAATAGTTTAAATGAGCCCAGACCTTGATCCGGAGGCAGGGAGTTCAGACACTGCATGAAACATGTACCATCAATTCTATTCTTCTTAGAAACTTTCAAATTCAGCCTTGTAATGGAATAACTTGTTCACATGCATCTTAATGAAAGAATAAATCAATGTCTTATCCCTCCTAGTAAGCAGATAGATAGCTACCTCCTTGAGAGTACAAGAATGTATATGATTCCTTTCTATAGAAACTACAGTTCTAACTACAGTTTCTAACTTGGGGCTTTGCACCTAATAGTTGCTGGCTGATTATTTGTTGTATGAATGAATAAATGAAGTGAGAATCTAAAAATATAAGAATTCCAACACTGAATCATACCTTTGATCCATCCAGCCCAGGGTTCTGTCTCTGAGGGGAGTACCAAGGGTCATGTATCAAGGCATAACTGTCTACTGTGATATCAACCTCGTTGCTTAGGAATGTCTCCCACATAGTCCGTGATCAAAAACCTTCCAGTGGCTCCACATTGCCTATCTATAAATTATAAACTCCTTATCCTACCATACAAAGTAATCAGATCCAACCTCCCTTTGTAGATTCATCACACACAAGTCCCTTTCATGCACTCCGTCCTCTAGCCAAATTATACTACTTACTATTCCTTAATCTCATCTTTCCCTCTCCTGCCCCCATCCTGACTCCCATGTCTATAATGGTTTTTACTCCAACTTCAGTCTGTTGAAATCCTAGGAATCTTTCAAGGCCCGTCTCTGACATTGGCCCTCACCGATCCCTCCTAACCTCTCCCCACCATACCCAGCTAGAAGTGGGCTTTCTACATGTTCCATGTTCGAGTCTCTCATAGCATTTTGGTGGAATCCCTCCTATTCATCTATCTCATTCTTTTATGGATACAGATCACTGTGATATAAGGCCAAGTTCCCTCACTCAAATGTAAGCTATTTGAGGTTAATAACTTATTGAATTATCATTAGTTTGTAACTTATTGAATTATTGAGTCTTACTGAATTGAATGTCTAATATTCCTTAACAAAGTAGAATTGATCTCATATCCATATACAAGTAAGGAGTGTGCTGTGGTTGAAAGAATTTTGGATTTGAGGGCAGTTAGGTGGTGCAGTGAATAGAGCTCTGGCCTTGGAGTTGGGAAGACCTGAGTTCAAATTCAGCCTCAGACACTAAACACTTACTAGCTGTGTGATCCTGGGCAAGTCACTTAACCCCAATTGCCTCACCAAAAAAAAAAAAAAAAGAATTTTGGATTTGAGAGACTCATTTTCAAATCCCATTTTCTCCCTGTGTAACTTTGGGCAAGTCATTAAATCAGCTTCAGTTTATCTATGAAATGAGGAGGGTTAGATTACATCAGAGGTTTTAATATTTTCACTAGCTATATGTAATTGGTTTCCTTTTGTAATCTGACATGTTTGATTTTACCCTTTAAAAACATGATTCTGTAATGGAGTCCACAGGCATCACCCTATAGACAGAGGAGTCCATGGCACACACAAAAAGGCTAAAAATCCCTGGATACGTTGATCTCTACAATTTCTTCCAACTCTAAATCTATAATCCCTTGACCCATGAATTTAGCTATTGGCTTTCTGAAACCATTGCACTTATTTTCTTATCAAAAGCCTCTGTGTCTCTCCACGTAGTTTTCTGGGGAGGCTAGGTAGAACAGTGGAAGGTAAGCCAGGCCTGCAGTCAGGAAGATATGAGTTCATATCCGGCCTCAGATACTTACTAGCTATGTGACCCTCAGCAAGTCAGTTAACCCTATTTGCCTCAATTCCCTCATTTGTAAAATGAACTAGAGAAGGAAATGGCAAAGCACCCCATCTTGCCAAGAAAGCCCCAAATGGAGTCATGAAGAGTTGGACATGCCTAAACAACAACATGGAGCTTTCCTGGGTCACGCTAAGCACACCTACCTTAATTTCTGTTATATGAAAAAAAAATCCTGCACACCCAATGAATTCAGTGCTCCCTACTTAAAATAAAATGTTTGGCAATACCATTTTAGTCTGCAAGGCCACTTTGGACTGGGTGAAATAGGCAATTATTTCTATTCTTAGAATTAGTTATCATGTGTCTGTGTCTGGCAGCAGACTGTATATGGAAGACAGCTTAACATTTTTAGTTTGAGTATACAGCTATCCAGGCTGGAGAAAATTCAATCCAAATTCTACTTAGTCAATATTTCATAAAGGATCTAGAACAAGAGACAGGAGTAAGATAGGATCAGGTGAGATTATATGAACAAAATGGAAAGAATATTTTCAATGCAAATGATAGCATCAGAAAAAAAGGATCTTAGAAACATAGATGAAAGGAAATGTTTATTATTATTATTATTATTATCATTACTACATTCCTTAGTTTTCTTTTATTTGTATACCTTGCTTAGTACACTTTGAAAATCTAACACTCCCCCAAGATAACAAGGTTAGGTAGTCTCCTTTTGTCCCAAAGCTTCCCTGAGAAAATTATAAGCACTGATAGAACTTTAGAGCTGGAAGAGAACTCAGATGTCATCTTGTCTGACTCCTACCTGAAGCATGAAGCGTTTCTATTAACATCCCCTCAAAAGTGGCCATGAAGACTCTGCTTGAACACCTCCAGGGATGGAGAGCTCACTACTTCCCAAGGCTGTCTGTCTATTCCATCCCTGAACAACCCTCACTATTAGAAAGTTCATCCTTACAGAGAGCTGAAGTCTGCTTCCACCCTTTGGACTTACTTCTTCTCATAAGATCAAGTAAAATAAGTGTAATGCCTCTTCTGTCCCTCTATATTTCAATACAGAGCTCATGCTCCTCTCCAGTCTTCTCTAGCCTAAACACTTCTAGTTCCTTCAGATGATCTTTACATAAAACAGGGTTTCGAGTCCTCTCAGTATCCTCGGAACACATCTATTCGTTGTATTCCAGATGTATTCCAGCTCATCAACGGTCCTCCTTTCAAATATGGTCCCAACAGAGAAGCGATTTGTCCAAGGTCATGCCAGTCATAGGATCATAGATTTAGATTTGGAAGGGACTTCAACCACCTCAATTTCACAAATGGAGAAACTGAGGCCAAGTAAAGTGACTCATCCAAAGTCACACAGCTTGTTAGTGGCAGAGCTGGGATTTGAACCTAAGTCCTCTAACTCTAAATCCTGTATTTTTCTACTTCACCAGGGCTGCTTCTCTAGTACTAAGCAAAGGAAGGACAGGCAAAGGTGCATTTGAGCAACAGGTGGACCTCCACATGTCCATTTTCAATGATTTGACCTGAAGGACTTGGGGGGATTGCACTGGAAAGCATGTCTGCTCCTTCACCCCCAGAAGGGGAAGGGATCTTCCTTTTTGGAGACTCAATTACTCGAGAAGTTCTGGCTTTCATTCTACAGCAACATTCTATTTTAATATCCAGGGGAAGAGACATATGAACATATTACACACACATATATAAACATCACACATATGTGATTATGTATATATACACATATGTTTATATACATATGCACACATGTGTGTATACATATACGTATATATACATATACATATATATATGTATAAACTCTGCCTTGTTTGGCAGACTGAATTTTTTTATTGAATGTTTGATAACCAGATTTGAAGGTGGTTGTTGTTGGGGTTTTTTTTAAGTATATTGCTTTATTTTTTTTCCCTGTTGTTTTCCATTAAGTACACAGATTCTTTCAGGCATGACCCTCCATAAATTAAATTTGGTTATGAAGAAATCTATGAAACTATAAAAAGGGTAATTCATCACTGTTATTTTATTTGTTCATTACATATATTGATGGTCTATTAGAACCTATATCCCCTGACAGTAAAGATGATAAAGAAAAATAGAAAATGTTTGAAACAATGATGTATAAGGTTTCTATTTTTCTCGGTCCATTTATCTATTCTGGAGAGAGAGAGAGAGAGAGAGAGAGAGAGAGAGAGAGAGAGAGAGAGAGAGAGAGAGAGGGAGGGAGGAGGAAGAAAGAGAAGGTTTTTGTGGATTTTTGGACCTCCATAAAAGATTCAGACTACTTTCTTGTTTTCTCAAATAGATTATCTTCTGTGTTTTCTCAAAGGGATTGAGAAGAAAAAATGGAGCAGTTATTTAAACAGGGGGAGGGGAAGATTATTCAATTTAATCACTTGGTGAATTTTATTCTTACCTCACATAGGGGAGTGATATAGAAGCTGGGAACACTTGGTGGGAAGAATGGAAAACAGGCTTCACACCTGCTCTCTATCCTTCTCCCAGTGACACATTGGTAATTTCAACTCTTCTTCCACGTGGCAGAAGGAGGTTTGACAAAGGGGATGTTTGGATTTGGGGTGGGGGGAAGATAAACAGGGAATAGAGGTCAAAGCTGCTCTGTGCCCTTCCCCTGATGACACTTACTAGTGATCTCAACTCTTCCCTCAAATGGCAGAAGGTGGTTTAACATAGAGGACATTTGGGGTTGGGTGGGGGGGGGAGGTGATTGGAAATAGAGGTCCAATCTGTTCTCTGTCTTTCCCCAAGGACTCAAGAAGATTTGATCATATCTATTCAAAACTGAGGTTGGAACAAAAGTTAGTTTGTTACCATGGTGAAACTTTGATTAACCAGAATGCCCAGGGAGTTTAGCGTTCTGATCAATTTAATTTTCAAATGAATTGAGAGTTGGTCTGAAAATTCTTTTCATAGACTCACAGAATGTCATTGCTGGAAGAAACTTTAATTCAGCCCTTTCATTTTAATGATGAAGGAGCTGAAACTCAGAAAGAGTAATTTGCCCAAGGTCAGACAGATCATTAGTGGCAGACCAGAAACAGAACCCAAGACTTCTTCCACTTAAAGAGGGACACAGCCCAACAAGCTGGACTGGTTTGTGGAAAATCATTCTAACATTTGGGAATCCACTTTCCTACCTTAGTAACAGCAGCTTTGTCACTAATTGGTTTTTTTCCCTTTAATTTAGCAAAGCCTTGAAAAGATTATGATAATATAGGTAGCCTTAAGTGTTTTAAGGTTTGCGATGTATTTTACATATGCTATCTCATTTGACAGCCTTGTGAGGTAAGTGCTATTACACTCATTTTATCAGTGAGGAAATTGAGTCTGGGAAAGGTTAAGTGGACTTGCCCAGGGTCACATAGCTGACAAGTGTGTGAGGCAGGATTTGAACTCCCTTCTTCTTGATTACAAACCCAACATTCTACCCCCAATGCCACCTAGCATTATAGATTTAGAACTGGCAAAGGCATTAGAGATTCGCAAACTTGGGCCCAGAAAAACTAAATGACTAGTTTAAGATTTCTTAGACGCGACTGGAGGTTAAGTGACTGCTATTTACACATATAGTGTGCGTCAGAGTTGAAATTCAAACCCATATCCTCTGACACCAGGTACTGATGTTCTTTTCAGCACCCTATGCTGGACTAGAAGTAAAGAGAGACCTGGATTGAAACCCTGCTTTCAATATTTACTAGCTATGTCCCCTTAGGTAAACTGCTTGCCTCTTTGAGCCCCAGGTTCTTCATCTGTAAAATGGGAGTAATAAACCTCATACTACCTATCTCACCAGGTTGTTTTGAGGAAATTCCTTTGTAAAGCAGAAAATGCTATATAGGAGATGACTGATTGATTCTGATCAGTTTCCACTGTTTAGGACCATAAATGCAGATGTGGAAGGGACATAAGATTGGGCTGATGTATAGTTATTAAAAGACACCCTCTCAAAGTTCTGTTTCTATAATTCACGAAATGCTTCGAACTTCATTTCTTTCTTCTTATTTTGCTTATTTCTCCTAAAACTGGAGGGTGAAGTATGAGGGGGACATTTTGTTTGGTTCAACTATTCCAGGCTTTACTACACATAGAATTAAAATGTCTAGGCCATATAGTATATTCCCATCCCTGCCAAGAGTAATGTTCTGTTTGAATCATGCCTTATCATCTCTGCCTTTTCTGCAAATGTAGTTTCTATCTCTTTCATCCAGTGTAAGATAGTGAGGCTTAGAATCATTAGAGCAAAGCTAGATCAGGGTCACTCTATGGTATAGAGACAGAAGTGCCTACTGTATCTTAATTGTCAGGTTTGAGTACCGAGCCTGTCATGGGAATGGGAAGAAGGTGCCCTATCACATACCAGGGTGGTACTTTCCTTGATATAACCAGCCTTAATTTCTGTAATCTTATCAGTCCTCAGCATAAAAATGGTGCTAGCAACATTGCAAAGCCAGCAAATTTTTCTTTTCTTAAGCTCTCCAACAATGGCCTTTTTTTACCCATTTCTTTCTTTCTCCTTTCTTTCTCCCTTCCTTCCTATTTTCTCCCCTTCCTCCTTTCCTTTTTCTCCCTCTTTTATTTCTCCTCTTCCATCTCTTCCCTCCCCAGGGGAAAAAAGGGGGGGCCAGTAGTGACTGAGTTACCTCAGGCAAAACAACTTAATGATCACTGACTCAGAGCTCTTCATAATATGAAGCATAAATGAAATTTTTGTTAGTATCATAATTAATAACCATAATATCTTATCTGTAAAATGAAGAGGCTGGACAGCATGGTCTCTAAGGTCCCCTCTAGCTCCCAAATATGAAAGTAATTATTTTTTATTAAATATCATCTAACAATGATAAAATTTTGAACTTAATTTGAACTTATTTAGGTCTTCGCATCCCAAAGGAACAAGGCAAGAATCTGGTTTAGGAAATTGACCTTAGTCAGGGACTTGATATAATTTGCGCTTTGGTTCCCTATGGGTGTGTGTCTATATTTACTTTGAAAGGGAGTGGGTTTTTTCTTCCATTTTTCCCAGTTTGAAAGTTGTTACAGTTTGCTACTGCTCTGTACCTGTCTTTTACTTTTTCATAACTGATGTTTTCCCAAATATGATTGCTTGTTTGTGTTCTGTCTCCCCAGTTTGATTGTAAACATCTCAAGGGTCAGGACAGTTTCTTTTGTTTCCCTCCCAAGTGACAAGTAGTATGCTGTGTACATTGTGAGTGGTCATAAATGTTAGTCAATTCCAGCTCCCAAATCTCGGACCCTTGAATAAAGGTAGTTTCTCAGAAGGGAATTCCTAGGCATAAAGTTGGAGTGATTCTAGGGACCCTAGAACATAGAATATAAAATATTTGAGCTTGAGGAAAATTTAGAATACCGAACATAGAATTTTGGAGCTTGATGGGACTTTAGACTAAAGCATATAGAATACAAAAACCAGAAAGGTCTTAGAAAATAGGATATTTGATCTAGAATACACCGTAGATTATAAAACACAGAATTCCAGAGTCAGAAAGGACCTTAGAACATAGACCTTTAAATGTTAGAACTGGAAAATAGCATGAACCAGAAAAGGCCTCAGAATGCAGAATGTTAGATCTACAATACATAAAACAGAACATAAAACAGAATTCTAGAGCACAAAAGGACCTTATGACACAAAATATTGAATGTTAAAACTGAAAGGGATCTTAAAGCATAGCATGTCAGAATCTGAAAGGGTCTTAGAACACAGCATCTTAGATCTAGAATAGACCTTAGAACATAGAACATGGAAGGCCAGAACTGGAAAATGTATTAGAACATATAGAACATCAGAGCTAGAAAAAGCTTTAGAATATAGAATGTTACAGATGAAAGGGACCTAAGAATATAGGATATGTTTAGTCTGTTTTTTTCAGTCAGATCCAACTCTCCATGACTGCATTTGTGATTTTCTTAGCACAGATACTGGAGTGGTTTGACGTTTCCTTCTCCAATTCATTTTACAGATAAGGAAACTGAGGCAAACAGGGTTAAGTGACTTGCCCATGGTCACACAGCAAGTAAGTGTCTGAGGCCAGATTTGAACTCAGGAAGATGAGTCTTCCAAACTCCAGACCCAGCATTCTATCCATTGTGCCACCTAGCTGCCTCAGAATATAGGATATATAATGCCATAAAAGGATCTTAGTTAATCTAGTTCAATAACAATGTTCTACAGATGAGAAAAAATTAAATCCAAATAGGAATGATGGGTTCAAGGTCACACAGTACTAGAGCCATGATCTAGTCTCCCACAGTCGGCTTGGGTGATCATTCCTCTATGTCACACTGCCATTTTAGTTGGTTAAGTATAACCAAAAAAAAAAGGATATACCTCTATCTGACCCAATCTATATAGACCAAAAGCATCACTGCTTTTTACTTCATTGTCAAACTGGGTCGTTCACCTATATTTTTGGTCACGAATTATTCATAAATGCACTAGAACATGGCTACCTCTTACATATTAGATGAATTATTCCCAACCTGAGGGCTACGGACTCCCAAGAGGTATAGAATTTTCACAAGGGGTCCTTGGATCCATAGCCACACCAAACATTGTCATGTGGATGTTAATTTAGCTTCAACAAAATGATCAGTGTGGTTCAGTATAATAAATGAGCAAATATAGCTTCTGTGGGTTCAACAAATGGCATTTAATCATCAAGGAGCCAGCTTGAATCCTACTGTTAAATTTTCAGTGTGGGCATTTATACTTCAGAAATTGGCAAACGCTACAAATGATGTCTTGATTTATTGCTTTGTTGGTTGTCTAGACTTAAGAAAGTATTGATAACACAGATTAAAAGTGTCATACATACATTTTTTTTCCAGAGGCAAGGTTGTTAAACATTTATCAGCACACCCTTGTGTATCACACAGAGACGTACACATAGACTATGTTTCACAAGTATGTGAGTGCTCTTGTGACAAATAAAAGGCCAATTAATTTAAAAGTGATGATAAATTCATAGGAGCTTTTTAGTGACAAACATTTTTCTCAATAAATAGAATACTAATAGTACACAAGATTTCACCAATTTTTAATAGTCAAAAGAGGATTCTTTAGATGTAGCTAGCTTGCTCAGTGGTTAGAGTACTGGACCTATAGTCAGGAAACCCTGAGTTCAAATCCAGCCTAAGATATTTACTAGCTGTGTGACTCTGGGCAAGTCACTTAGCCTCATTTACTTCAGTTTCCTCATCTGTAAAATGGGGACAATAATAGTACTTACCTTTCAGAGGTATAATGAGATAATATTTTCAAAGTGCTTTGCAAGTCTTAAATCACTATATAAATGTTAGTTATTATTTCACTTGAAAGGTCAGAAACCACCAGAAACTTCATGAGAGCAGGAGCTATACTTTGTCTAAACTCTATATCAACCTTATCGTTTAGCACAGTGTTCTGTATATAGTAGTCACTTAACAAATGCTTTGTTGAATCACCAGCTGATCCCATTTATCAGAAAATATCCAAACCTACGAAGTCCCATATTCACCCAACACCAACCCAGCGAGGAGGCATGCTCAGGGAGTTTTACGTTTGCTATGAAGTGAACAGCCTTTTAACTAATTCTACTTCCCTACAATAGGGAAAGAATAAAGTTTAGATAAGACATTGGTCTCTGCCTAGCTGGAGTTTATCATCTAGTGTGGGGAGGGTGGATGACATAGACATAGATAAACTGTGTATGCAGAATGGCATCAGTGGTTGCATTCCTCTCCTTAGTCTAAAGTGTGCTAAAGTGTGTAGTTAGTGGGAATTTGTCCAGTCAGAACCTGCTCTTGAATCCCCAGCTAGCAGAAACCCTATTTTCTTCTTACATTGATTATATTCCACTGACCTTGGCATAATGTGGACCGATAGGTATGTTTGGATACTCTTTATCCATAGGATCTGTAAAAGCAATAAATAATAAATAATGGAGCATGCAATGCAACTCAATGTATATATCTGCATGTTCTTTTGCAAGGAGCAAGCCTTTTGTTTCTCTTAAACCTGTGTCACACCAACAGTATAAAGGCATAGCCCAAACCCAAAAGACTCAGGAAAGACAGTTCAGTTGTTCCAATGCTACTCCTGCTCATGGACTTTCTTCCTGCCAGCTCACGAAAGATTATAAGAAATGCTTCCTGGCTCCCAATTGATGGTTTGGCTCACTCTTTCCAATAGGACCAGTTTCTCAGTTGGGGTGTGGCAGAGAAGCTGGCAAGCTATAGCCAGATCTTGATGTCACCTCTATTCCACTGAGAATTTGTCACAACCTATAATGGTCTCTTTAATTGCTTCCTGCCTTGCTGCTCATTGGCTGAGTAGACTTACCACTCCTTCCAATTTGTCCTTCACAACTAGAATAATGGTGTACAGACCCTTAAGGGCAGGTCAGATGAAGAATGAAATTTTCTTCATTTCAAAGGTCATCTTGCTTCTTTCTCCAATTCTGGTCTCCTCAGTTTTTGACTTTCAAAATGGGCACAAAGCTGTGGGCATCAGATGGGGCATAGATATGTAAACATATTCCCTCTTTACATTTAAATTTTAATTGAGTTGAAACTTATTTAATACTTGAGTTAGTAGATAATCTCATCAGTGTTGGTAGTCCTTTGGTGGAAATGGTAGCCCCTCTACAACCTTCCCATTTCCTTCACTCAACTTGTCTATAACTTTCTGTAAATCCACAATAGAACAACCATCTAACATGCTGGAAGTCTTTCTCTTGTTCCATGAATAACAACACAACATGCAGACTAACCACTTCTTATCACATAAACTCCGTTTGTGTCCAGCCAGTCCACCTCTGGTGTCTGGTGATGTCTCTTATGCCACTTCTCAAGAATAAGCCTTTGTTCCTAAAATGCTGTAGCCTATGAGATTGCCTCAGTTTCCCCAGAAACCCATGAAATCTATGACTCAGTGCACGTTAGGGTCTCAGTATAATACAGCATCCTGCTGAAATATCCCTTTTCCATGGAACCAGCACCAGTAATAATTTGTGGCAGACCAGTAGTTTAAAAAAGCCAATGTGATTTATTTTATTATCTGGGTAGGACGAGCTAGCTTATTCACAGGAAACACAGCTGGCTCCACATTTTTGTGGCCTCATAAAATGTTTTGTATTTATTTATAAGGCTACATACAGTAAATGATACTATTACTTCTAGTCTAACAAATAGAACAGCTAAACGTGGAAAAGTCTAAAAACTAATTCACGTAGAAAAGACTGACCCTTTGAACTTTCAACTTCAAACATCTAGGCCCAGCTCAAATGCCACCTTCCCCCCCCCACAATTCTTCCTTATGCCCTCAAAGTTAGGAATATAACATTTACAAAAATGTGTCAGGCAACAAAAATGAAGGAGGGAAAGATCACTCATTTGGTGTGGAGAAAAGTATCATGCAAGGCTTACTGGAGGAATTGAGTATTGAATTGAGACCTAAAGGAAGAAAAAGGATTTGAGAGGCAGAGATGGCGCCATCCCGGACATGAGAGACCACTTGTGCTGATGAGTGATGTGCTGATAGGAGCTTAACAAACAGTTGGGCCAGAAAGGTTCAGAACATGAAATAAGGCTAGACAGGAAGGCGGGAGCTAGATAGTACAGTCTTGACTGCTTTCTTTGAAATGCTATACTTGAAGATTCATTTTTATTTAGCAATTAGGGTTTCAGGGACATTTTTCCAAGAAAATTGAGAAATTGTTTCCCAAATCAAAGTTTAAAAATGAATATGTAGGCATGGACCATTTGCAAGGAGTTTGCATTTTATCCTAATACACAATGGGGCTACATTGAAGATTAAAGGTGATTGTCTTTCCTTCCTCCCCCCCCATTCATGTAACATTTTGTTTTGTACCTTCTTTATGAGTTTATCACTATGGTGATGTTATAGTTTGTCTTTGTATGTGCCATAGCTCCCTATTTGATTATAAGAACCCTTAGGACAGAGACTGATGTCTTATCTAAACTTTCTGTCTCTCCAAGTATCTATCAGGAGCACAGTGCTCCTGAAAATCATCATAATCATTACCAGCATTTACATAGTGCCTACTATGTGCCAGGCACTGTGTTAAGTGCTTTACAAATATTATTTCATTCGATCCTCACGACAACCTTGGAAGGTAGGTGCTATTATCATTCCCATTTACCAATTGTGGAAACTGGGGAAAACAGTATAAGTAACTTGCCCAAAGTACTTAACTAGTAAGTGTCTGAGTCTAGGTTTGAACTCAGTTCTTCCTGACTCTACATTCAATATTTTATCCATTGAGGCACGCAGCTGCCCTAAACATAGTTTATTTTTTTTAAAAAGTCTGTTGAATTTAATTAAGTTGATGTGAATTTAATTGAATAGAATGGAATAAAATTGAATTAAATTGATTCAAACTACCAAGTCTTTTAAGTTCTTCCGAACCATTCTTTGAAAAAATCAACTTGTCTATAAATAGCAGCTATAGACTAGAACCCTTCTAAAAACTTAGCATCTTAAACCTTTTGAGCTCACATGCTAATTAGAGATGACACAAAATTTAAATCATTTAAAGCTGACAAAGTTATAAAATAATCAAAACGTACAATTGCTGCATTTGAAATGCTGTGCTTGAAGGTTTACTTTTCCTAGCAATTAGGGTTTGGGGGATCATTTTCCATGAAAACTGAGAAATCAATTCTGCATATAATGTTTAATGATGAATATGTAGTAATTGCTCATTTGCAAAGAAATTTCTTACCTCTGAATGCTGGAAGAAAATGCAAGGCCAAGGGGGACACTCAAGATGATTTAGCTACATAACCAGGAGCAGTATGCTTATGAAGTCAAAAGGCCTAGGTTTGAATCTTAACGCTACCCTGTACTCATTATGTGATCTTGGGCATTACCTTCTTCATTTTTCAAATTACAGACTTAGATTAAGTGATCCTAATGTGTAGGAGATGTCCTAGAAATCTCCCCAAATCCTCAAACCAAAATGAATTAAAAAGTCCTGCCCTTGAAAAATAAACTACATTTACTATTACACTTCTAGGAAGAGGTAGGAGAGGAAAGACAAAAAGCAATGAGAGGTGCAGCTAGGTGGCGCAGTGGATAGAGCACCAGCCCTGAAGTCAGGAGGACCTGAGTTCAAATCCAGACTCACACCAAGCACTTGACACTTACTAGCTGTGTGACCCTGGGCAAGTCACTTAACCCCAGTTGCCTAAAAAGAAAAAAAAGCAATGAGAATATTCCGGGTCAAAAAAATAAATTCTGGAAATTGTTGTTTTAATGCAAACCTTCGAAAGATCTGTGATTTCACCAATGTTGGTATTCCTTTAAGCAATATATAGTGCATAATATAGTCTATCCATGCCTTCCTGTCCTATGCATCATTTTCTGTATCTTCCCATGAAGTCCACCCCTGTGTATTCACCTAACATCCTAAAGACCTTCCTATAGGTCTCTATATATTGCCTAAGTAACAGTGCAGTAATTGGGCTGCCCATGGGTTTTATTTTGCTCTTGCCATATGATTGTCTACCTCCATTTCTAGTCGTAGATCTCTTTAAAAAATGTTTTTGACACTGACACTTTTTCGAAAGTTGTCATTCATAATATATCTCCATTATCTTTTGGGTCACATGAAATTCTATTCTTTGAGATTTTAGTGTTCCATGATTTACAGTCAAAGAGCATCATTAGAAGAATATTACTGTTGAAAAAAATAGATTTTGTTTCAGGGTGAAGGTGGTGGAAGAGAGAGAGAGAGAGAGAGAGAGAGAGAGAGAGAGAGAGAGAGAGAGCATTGAAAACATGGTACAATTTCCCAAATGAAATCTGGTATATTCTCTTCTTCCTATTCAATTCTGGGCTCAATTCTTTGTCCTATCTGTATTATCTACACAAAACATATGTACTGATGGACCAACTCTATCATCTGTGCATATAATTATATGTCATACTCTTTACAATAGGTATTTTCATCCACTTGATTATTTTTGTGTGAATTATTAAGCCAAAACCATTTGAGTGGTTCTCAATCTCATTTAGGAGGTATTGTAATGTTTCAAAGCTTGATGAAATCAACAAAATGTCATCCAGAAATAGGGTATCTAGAGGATCTTGCAATACATAGCAGATGTTCTTTTTTTTTTAAGGCAATTGGGGTTAAGTGACTTGCCCAGGGTCACACAGCTAGTAAGTGTCAAGTGTTTGGTCTGAGGCTAGATTTGAACTCAGGCCCTCCTGACTTCAGGGCTGGCGTTCTATCCACTGTGCCACCTAGCTGCCCCTCTTAGCAGATGTTCTTAACCTGAGGTTCAGTGTCCCCCATAGAGACCATGGAAAGATTTCAGAGGTTTCATGAACTTGAACAGGGAAAAAATACATTTTATTTTCACTAACTGCTAATTGAAATTTAGTTTTTTCTTTAATTATTTAAATGCATTATTCAGATATGGGGTCCATAAGCTTCACCTGACTGCTAAAGTGGACTATGCTGCAAAAGAAGTTAGGATTTTCTGACTGAAAGGGAGTCCCTCTCCCATTGTACCTTGTCCTGGGCATCCTTCATGAAAATGAATACTTTTGGTTCACATGTACAAAAGGAAGCCTATGTGTCCTTATTTTATGCTTTCTTTGATTTCCATAATCAAAATAACACAGAACATTATCTCTGTTGATACATCTATCAAGGAATCCTATATGATCTTTACATATGCAAAGGATCTACTGCTAGAGGAAAGCTTCTAGGTCTGAATTTGATTCTACTGAATCAAATGTTTTGTTTGTTTTTTTTTATAGTCAATAAACAGTGGGATCTTGTATTTTCTACAATTTTTGCCCAGTTTTTGTTAATTGCAATGATACAGTCTAGTATTACAAACCATTTTTTAACTGTGAGGCGATGGGAAGGGGGAGAGAGAGAGAGAGAGAGAGAGAGAGAGAGAGAGAGAGAGA
>NW_020954596.1:19435461-19449183 GCF_900497805.2 Vombatus ursinus | reverse complement strand
AGAGACAGAGAAGTTAAGAAGGACATTTTAGCTGTCTTAAAATATTGGAAAGGTTGTGTTCTGCTTGGCCCCAGAGGGCAGAGAGAGGGCACATAGATGAGTGGTACAGAGAGGCATATTTTGACTCAGTAATCTGACAATAAGAGCTGTCCAATCACAAAAGGGACTTTCTTATAAAGGGAGTAATTATGAGACTGCTATTAATTACCCAGTTGTTAACATTCTCTTCATCTTGAAATTAATGTACATTCATTACTTCATATATGCTTCATATTTACTAATCTGTTTACCTGCTGTGTGAGAGCTCCTGGAAGACAAGAGTGTTTCTGTTTTTGCCTTTGCATCACTAACACCTAGCACAGTTCCTGTTATGTAGCAGGTGCTTAATAACTGTGCGTTGAATTCAACTGAATGAATTCACTATTACTGAAGGTCTTCACGAAGAGATCAGACAACCACTTATTAAAGATCACAAAGAAGGGATTTATTCTTAGCCTAGGATAGTAGACTAGCAGACCTCTAAAGTCTTTTCTGACTTGATTCTATTAAGTCAAATTCCATCTTTACAATCCATTGATTCCATGAGTCACATTTACTTGTATCTATAGAGGTGGTATGGAGTTAGATTCAAATCCAATGATGTTACTTACTAGCTCTGTGAAACCATCAGAATACTCTAAGAGCCTCAGTTTCTTCATATGTAAAATGAGGGAATTGAGCCATATAATGTCTAAGGTCCTTTCCATTTCTGAATCTTCTATGATCTTAAAATTGTAGACAGTTTTTCCCCTAAAACTCATAATCCCGATTAATATGTTAATTTTTAAAATTACATCTTCTGACTGTGATAGACTTAGCCTCTGACCTAGCCTTGTTGTACAAAGAGGTATAATGATTACAAATGATGTCTGTGGTGCTTGTGGTCCTTCTGAACTGAAATGATGCAGAAGAAGGATATTGTCAGAGGAGGAAATGGGCAGTACCATACTTCAATAAATCACAATAACATAGAATATGCTTGGTCATTTCTAAACCTTCTAATGCTCTGTATATACTTTAAAAAAAAGGTTTTAACTACTATTCAGGCCTAAGCTGCTTATTTAACTACCTCCATTAAGGCTTTCATTAAGTAATAATGAAGTCATGGAGATGAAGAGCTGTGACAGGGGACGACGGTGCCTTCATGAGTTTCATCTAATAGAGCTCAGACCCTGAGCAGCTAGGAACCACAACTAAGTGACTCCACCAGCAGCCATATGAATAACAGGCAGTACTGCCTGATAGAAAGAGAGTGGGCACCAAGACTTTGTCACAAATTAGAATTTTCTGCACCTTTGGGCGAGTCATAGAACCAGAATCTCTGAGATGGAAGTGACCAGGTGGTCCATTTAGCCCAATCTTCTACCTTGGGCAGGAATCCTTTCGGTAATAAATCAATGTGCCAAGCACTGTTCTAGGCACTGAGGATACAAATAAAAAGAATGAAATAATTTCTAATTTCAAGCTTTTTACCTTCTAATGGGAAAGACCCCTATATAAGTACATTCAAAATAAATACGAAGTCATTAAATTCAAAGCAGGTTGGGGAGGAGGGGCGGTTAGGCACTAACAGTTGAGGGAGTCAGTTTGGGTCTCATATAGAAGTATTACTTGTGTTGCATCTTGAAGGAAGAGAGGGCATTCTAGGAGGCAGAGATAAGGAAGGAGTGTATTCCAATGATGGGGGACAGCCAGTGCAAAGGCCCAAAGATGGGAGATAGAATGTTTTGGGTAAGGAACAGGGATTACAGGAAACACATGTGGCTCTATAATACATTTTTACATGTTTGTAAAAATGTATTTTGATGATAGGAAACATTACTACATAAATATGTTTTATATATAGCACAAATGTAAATATATATAAACAATATAAATATATTAGGAACACATGTGTATTTATGTACTGACTAAAACATAAACATGAGATCATTGATTCATGTATAAAGACAATAATTATTTACTTTTGATGTCATTTCCTAAAGCAAAGGTCTGACCAACACATTTTTAAATCCAGCTGCCAATCGAGGTCATCTTGCCATCTGCCCTGGGGCCATCTCACTTCTCTTCACCTGTAACAGCACCTTCCAGGTGGGACCTCCAGGAAACATGCCCCTAATTCCTAAGAGAGTTCAACCAGACAGCTTTGTAACTCCTTCCCTGGGACTGAGCTGTCTTCATTGTTTAATGAGTGAGGACAACCTCAACTATGTAACTATATCTAGTGAGCCCCATACCAGACCATGTTTCATATCCCATCCAACTATCCACCCTGGCCATCTCGCCATCTGTCCTGCCACTGTGTATCAATCATCCACACTTAAATCCATGTTTAATTCATTCATTCACTTAAGGGTTGGTGGATGTAAATCTAGAAAAGGAAGCAGCAGTCACATAGAGCCAATATGGCTATGGCTTCATAATAATATCTGACCTTTAAATAGCTCTTCCTTTTAAGATTTCCAAAGGACTTTTGTAGCTGATTTCATTTGATTTTCACAATCCTGGGAGATAAGTACTACAACTATTATTATCTCCATTTTTTAGATGAGGAAAGTGAGGTTCATAGAGATTTAATTATTTGCCCAGGTAACACATCTGTTAAGTATCTAAGGTGGGATTTGAATCCAAGTCAGCTGACCCCAAGAAGCCTAGTTCTCTACCTATTATTCTACCAGTAACAAAAAGAACAGAAAATCTCATTTCCTTTTTCATTAAACTGGGTTACTAGACCAGGAAAGGGTAGCTAGGTGACACAAAGCATAGAGCACTGGGCTGGGAAGCAGGAAGACTCATCTTCTTCAGTTCAAATCTGGCCCCAGGCGCTTACTAGCTGTATGACCCTAGGCAATTCACTTAACCCTGTTTGCCTCAGTTTCTTCAACTTGTAAAATGAGCTGGAGAAGGAAATGGCAAACTACTCCAGTATCTTTGCCAAGAAAACCCCAAATGGGGTCATGAAGAGTCAGATACAACTGAAGCAACCAAACAACTAGACTAGTGATGTTGTAAGAACCAGATATGTGATTTTATTGTTATGGGGATCTCCTGGGTGAGGTGGTCAGCATCTTTTTTTGCAACTTATATCTTGGGAGAGATGATCAAAACACTGAGAGATAAAAGGTCTTGCCCAGAGTCACACAGCCAGTATGTGTGCAAGGCAGAACTTGAACCCAGGTCTTCCTGACTCTGAGGCCAGTTCTCTATCCATTATGCCCCATGGCCTCTTTCATTGTAGAAATATTTCAACTCAATTTTAGCAAATCATTTGATGAAGTCCATTATCCTATTCGTATGGGAAAATGGAGAAATTTGAGTTAGATGACAGAATGATCAGGTGTATCCTTCAACTAATTGAATGACCAAGCCAAAAAGTATATAGTCATTAATGAATCAATATCAGCTCCTCTAGGAGGTCTTTCCTGATTCCCTCCCAGTCATTAGTGCCCTCCCATACCTCCAAAATAGTTTGTATTTATTCTGTACATATTTTGATACAATTATCTGTGTGTGTGTTGTTTCCCTCCAATGAAATGTCAACTCCATGGATGGAAAGGAAGGAATGATTTTATTTTTGGCAGTTCATCAGATGAGATGTTCAGCTTGGAAGAAGGAAGACTTTAGTTCAAATCTTGTCACAGACACTTGCAATCTGTGCCAGTCTGAGCAAGTCCCTTAACTTTTCTCAACCTCTATTTCCTCATCTGTAAAACTGGGATAATAATAGTGCCCACCTCACAGGGTTGCTGTGAGGATCAAGTGAGATAATGTAAATTGCTTTGCAAACCTTAAAATGCTATTTTCATATGTGTATGTGCATGTTATAGACTATATTATTATTATATGCTAGGGGTGCCCGGCACATGGTAGGCTCTGTACTTGACAGATAGTAAGCACTCAATAAATGCTTCTTCAATTGAATTGGATTGGATAGGATTAAATTGGCAATCAAGCTATGCTTTACCAAACAACATCTGGAAAAGGGCATTGCCAGAGTATGTTTCATTCATCCACTGACAGCTTAGTCTTTGAAAGAGTTGACAATTCTCTCCTATAGGTGCCTCAGTTAAGAGCCCCAGTTGATCAAATAACTAGTTACAGATGAATCATGAATAAGGGGCTTTATCGCTGGCATCAATATGTGAGTGTTTACAGGTATAGAAACAAAGAATATGAGAATACATCATAATTAATACATTCTCGTCACAGAAAATCAAGGCTATCATCTATGTGGGCTAAGGTTTAAGGAAGAGTTTTAAATTGGAGAACAGAGGCAAGGCTGTCCTGCATTGGCAGGATGGGAGGGCTTGAAAAGCACCAGGTTTGTTTATTTGATTTTAAACATCTGCCAATAGATACAGCATTTCTTGCTACATCCAATCAAATGTTCAAATTTATCCACACTCATAAAATGACATTGGATCTGGGTAAGTGACTATTACTTCTCCCCCAGATATTTAAGCCCATTTTATCAACACCCAAGCCTTGTCAAGCAGAAATACTACTCTAAAGATATGTACCTGGAGTCCCTCAAAGAAGAGGTTTATAGGACAGTATTAGTGATAAATGTAATTATAATAACACATCTACACAATGTTTGTAAGTTAGCTTCATTTTCAGCAACTTTTTCTGCTTGATCTTTTCAAATTCCTTATATAAAAGTATTTTCCATTTTTCCATTATTCATTTTTCCACTATGGTGTATTAGCAGCATATTTAAATAGGTCAGATTGAAACTGTGGTAATTGTTCATAGTGTCATCTTATCTTTAACATTTCTTCTAATTTGATATTGCTTTGGCCCTTTGCTCTACCTGGATTTGCCAGTTGCACACAGCTGATTCACAAATGTCTCCCTTATCAGTACCCAGTTGCATCCAGTCTTTTAGATACTGTCATTTTCATTTGTCACAATATTGTTTGGTACTGACCATATCCAATCTTCTGGCTCTCCTTTGGAAAAAGTTATTCATGTTATATAGGAAGAGGCAACTGGGTGGTACAGTAGGTAAGAACATGAGACTTGCTCGGGTCAGGAAGACCTGAGTTCAAATCCTGCCTCAGACACAAGCTGTGTAACTCTGAGCAAGTAACTTAACTTCTCCTGGCCTCAGTATTCTCATCTGTTAAATGGGGATGATAATAGCACCGACCTCATAGGGTTGTTGTGAAGCTCGAATAAGACAGCCTATATAGCACCTTGCTAATTTTAGAATGCTAGTTATTATTGTGAGATTTCTAAGTAATAGATAGCCCCTATGCATCTTTAACATCTCAAACCTGGACCATCCACATGGATGATATTGAGCTAATTGTATCAAGACTCAGAATATGGATGGCAGGGCCTCTTCAATGAGATTCATAACTACTCACAAGAGAACAATGTAACAATGTGTATAGGAAAAACTAAATAGATGAAAAATGCTGTCCCAGCTATTATTTGGAATTGAATGGCCCTCCTATTGACGTAGTGTAATATGTACATGTATCTAGAACCACCATTGCATATGGATGTGTTGGGCACCAAGAAAGTGGGAAAGCTTGCAAATGCATTTTTCAATAATGATTCCAAGTTGCTCCTTAGTGCAAAAAAAAAAGCAAAGATTTTTTAGCATAAATTCCTTTCTATAGAAGCTGTGTCTTGGAGTACTGCAGGCAAGCAAATCTTGGAACACCACAATGTCTGAAGAGCCAAAGTTTTAAATGCTGAGAAATAAAATGAAGAAGGCATCTAGCACATTGGGGGTGGGGGTTCTCTATAAGAGAACATTGAAAAAAAATCATACAAAGTAGAAGAGAAATGGATGGGTCTAGATCTTAAACAAATGGAGGGAATACCCACATTGATGGGTTCATAGATCTATGGAAATATAAGCATATAAAAGTGTTTTGTCTAGAGTTTTTAAATTTTTCTTAAATTTAAGAAATAATTAAATGATTTGTAAATCCTGAATTTTTAACCACAATGCAAATGCTTAAAGAAATTCTGGTGTCTCTGTAAGAAGTCTAATACTTAAATCTAACTTGGCAATATATGATTCAATGCATTTAATGAATGAATTCGTTTCAGCTTACCACTATTTTCTGACTGTAACCCTTTTTCTTTCATCCCAGAGGCAACAGAAGAACCACAAAAGAGGGATCGACCATTTTGAAAAGCCAGGACCTTGGTCTAACCCCAAATAGGTCAGAATACTTGTTTCATTTTTAAACACAGGAATGAAAATCTAAATTCTGAGGCACACACTCTGTATTGCACTGTGTTCACGCCTAACTGTTCCTTCCAGATCTCCTTTCCTTATTCTTCTTTATTGCTACCTCTGTCTCCAAGATGTTATCCTCAACACATTTCTCTTCTTTCTGTACATTCCCTCCATAAATGAGCTCATCCGTTCTCATGGTTTTAATTACCTCTATGCAGATTACTCTAAAATCTATGTAACTATCCACCTGTGTAATTATCTCTCCCCCATAAGTCCCTGTGCTATATTTCAAACCCAATGCTGGACAGCTCCACCCAGATGTCCTATTTGTACTTCAAATTCAACATGTTCAAAACTGAAATCATCTCCCCACCCCCCAAAAAAACCTTCCTATCTCCTAATTTGTGTTGTGGTTTTTTAATCTTTATTTTTTTGACTTTGTTATACTACTTATGTATTATTTATAAATATTATTATATATTATATATATATCATTATATTATTACTTTATTAGTCTCCCAGACAGAAACTTGTCATCTTTTATTCTCCCTTCTCTTTCATTTCTCCCCCCACAACCAATTCCCTAGTCTTTCCTATTCCATTTCCACAATATCTCTTGCCTCTATCCCATCTTTTTTCCTCACACGGTGACCCTCTAATTCAGAGCCTATTTGTTCTCTTTGTCTCCAGAGCTTCTTCTCCAGTGCAACCACACAGCCATCAAAATCATCATCCTGATGTAGAAATAGGATCATGTCACTCCTGCCCTCAAGCACTTTTAGTGGCTCCCTTTCACCTAAGGGATGCAAATAGAAACTCTTTAGCTTGATATTTAATATTCTCCAGAAATTGGTTCCAACTTTCCCATCCTTATTTCTTGTTACTTCTTTTTGCCTCCTTTATATTCCAACCAAACTGGTTTATTTCTTGCCCAAATAGTCTTCTAAAATTTCCTTCCCCTGTACTTTTGCATAGACCATCTCCATGTTTGCAATGTATTCCTTATAAGTCTCTACCTATTCAAATTATTTTCTTCCTTCAAGGATGACTCTTTCATAAAGCCTTTTTTTTATGCCTATAGCTGAATATTCTATGTTTGCCTCTGTCTATGTGTTTCTCTGTCTCTAGCTCTTTCTAACTCTATTTCTATCAGTCTCTGTCCCTCTTTGTGTGTGTGTTTCTCTTTTTCTCCATGCATCTTTCTCCCTCTGTCTCTCTCCATCTCTGTCTTTCTGTCTCTGTCTCACTTTGTCTGTCTTCAGATTTTTTATAATACCTTGTCTGGACTGCCCTCTTTGTACTTAACACATTTGATCTTTTATCATACTTTCTTATGAACATATATTATTGCCCCTATTGGATTGTAAGCCCCTTGAGAGCAGTGACTGTCAGTTTTCATCTTCATGTCCCAAATGGGTAGCACAATGCCTTACACTTGGTAGGTGCTTAAAGAATATGTGTTGAATTGAAACAGATGTTGGATAGATAGATGTTGGACATGTCTTTTTTTTTTTACAGAGTTAGAAAGAGAGCAACATGATTAGATCACTTGAGCAAATCAGCCCTCTATACAGTCCCTTTATATGTGATTCAGTTGTAATGTGGAGTTAAAGTTAGGATTAGGGGTTAAGAATCTGACAGAGTTAGGGTGAGAAATCCAAAATTAGGATTAGAGTTAGCAGGCTTGAGCAGGCAGACCAGAGAACCAAATGAATGCTTTCAACTGAATTTTGGCCTTTTAAAAACAGCTCCTGTACTGATGAGCATCTGTTCCCTAATAAGGAAGGGCATTAGATCGTGTGTCTTTCTTTCTTGATGGTGGTATAATGGAAAGAGAGCTGAACTTTAAGGCAAAGGACCTGGGTGCAAATCCCATCTCTTCTGTTGTTTTAAGTAGAGGCATTTTGCCAAAGTCTCTGCTATCTAGTCTCATTGTGACACTGACCAAGTGACCTAACCTCTCCTTATCTTCTTAGAGGTTTAAATTTTCGTTTTATGTCTCTGCTTGATACCTTTTTTGCTCTCAAGGAGAAGGAAGATATAACCTACTAAACTGAATTTCTGTGGGGCTTCCAGTCTTGGCAACTGGACCTTTTTTTTCCCTTACAGTCCTGGAGAACAGAATTATTCCACCAATGCACAGGACTCCCATCAGTATAAATATAGGGAGCCCCTCTAAAAACAGATGTCCCTAGAGGGCAGAATGAGGAAAAATGGGTAGAAGTGACAAAGAAGTAGATTTAGGTTTGATTTTTAAAAGAAATGAAGAAACTTCTCAATAATTAGAGCTGTCCAAAAGTAGAATGAGTTGCCTTAGAAGCTACAAGGTTTCCCCCAATTAGATGCCTTCAAACCACTTGAGTATGTTGTAAAAATTATTCTTGCCTAGGTGGATTGTTCCCTCTGCTTCTTCCAGTTCTGTGATTCTATGATACCATGATACCTGTTTAAAAGGAAATATGGTACATATAGATAGATAAATAGAGAGAGAGAGAGTTGTATATATGTATTTATTACATATATAAGTACTTTATTGTTTGTATAGATACATAATCATACATGTGTATTAAGTCTATTGAATGTGTGCATGTGTCCATAAACATATGTGTGTATGTAGATAGATACACATACACAAATACATTCATTGAAAAAGCATCCACTATACACCACATTTTGGTTTCATGACAGTCATTTTGAAGAGTGTGACTAGTTTGCAGATAAATATGGCCCTTACTTTTTCCTGACCCTACTGGCACAGTGGATACAATATTAAATTTGGAGTGAGGAAGACCTCTGTCTGAATTCTGACTCAGACTTTTACTAGTTGTGTGACCATAAGCAAGTCATTTAACCTTCCTTAGGCTCAATTTTCTCACTTGTAAAATGGGAATGATAACATCAACTAATTCACAAGGCTGTTATAAGGATCTAGTCTCAATTCATTTGAATATTTTTTTCTACATTGGGATGTCAGGCATAATGCAAGGGAAATCACTTTGCAAATCTCAGTGTTTTGTAGTTATTACAAATAGTACAATTGCATTATAATCATTATTGCTGTTGTTTAGTCATTTTTTTCAGTTGGATCCAACTCTTTGCGATGCCATTTGGGGTTTTCTTGGGAAAGATACTGGAGTGGTTTGCCATTTCCTTCTCCAGCTCATTTTACAACTAAAGAAACTGAGGCAAACAGGGTTAAGTGACTTGCCCAGGGTAGCTAGTAACTGTCTGAGGCCAGATTTGAATTCAGGAAGATAAGTCTTCCTAACTCCAGGCCTGTCACTAGCCACCTGGCTTCCCACAAGCATTATTACTATGCCTTTTTTTAATGTCTAATCTTTCTCATCCTAAGAAAATACAGGATATGCCAAGTCATACACCAAGAACAAGCCTCTAAGAAACAGATCTCTCTCTACGGGTTTTGATAGATACCACCGGCCAACTTGCCAAATATCACCTGCTTGTCCAAGCTTTTTCCCCAGGAAAAGTGAAGGAATTATTTCTAGGCAGTAGTCAGCTATCTAAAGGTTCTCTAAGAACTCACTACACTTATGAAAAATTATGGATGTCTTCAGGCTAATTTAAGTAAACATTAATTATCTTTCAGTAATGCCTCTTAAGTCAGCGTGCCTAACTTCTACCAGAAAAAGTGATATGTAAGAGAGAGAGAGAGAAACCAAGAGTCTTCCTTTAAATTGGCATGGCCAAAACAATAGCATACATTGAAGCAATATTTACAATTATATTAAAAAAGGAAACTAGAAGAATCAGCTTATTCCAAAACAAATTATTTGAGGATGTGTCATAGCACGCTCTGGTGATATTAAAAGAGTAACAGATGATGTTACAGCAATCTATAACAAACCATCTATAAAGTAGGATTCAAATATACATATATTCTATAAACATAGACATCTCTCTGTCACTGCATATTTTATAATGAAAGGTGCAATGAGAGTATAAATTATTACTGGATATGTATGAACCAAACTGGAATTTCTATTAACTACATATTTGGGGCTGTTACTTCACTTGGTGCGGTGGATAGTCAGGAAGACTCCTCTTCCTGAGTTCAAATCTGGCCTCAGACATGTACTATCTGTGTGACCCTGGGCAAGTCACTTAACCCTGTTTGCCTCAGTTTCCTCACCTGTAAAATGATCTGGAGAAGAAAAAGGCAAACCACTCTAGTATCTTTGCCAAGAAAACCCCAAATAAGGTCATGAAGAGTCAGATAGGAGTGAAAAATGACAACAACAATACAAGGGGATCAGCTTTAAACACAAATAGCAAGAACAGACCATTTGATTATTCAGAATATCTATGTATATAGTCTGTTCTGCTGTCATATTACTATTCACATTAGTCATTTAAGCATGAATAAGAGCTGGCTTTCCAGAAAGCCCAGGAAGGGAGCTCACTGACTGTAGAGTTGGAAGGGGCTTTTGGAATGAACTCATCCAATCATTATATTTTATAGATGAAGAAAATTGAGACCCATGGATGTGAAAGGTATAGGCTCATAGGTTTACAGATTTAGATCTGGAAGGTATCTCATGATCATCTAGGCCAATTCCTTCATTTTACAGACAAAGAAACCAAGGCTCCAAAGACAGGCAGAAGCTAGAGCAAGGCCACTTTAGTGTTAAGCTTAATGAAATAGATTGTATGAATATTATTAGTCTTTTTTGACAAGTGAGGAAACTGGGATTTAGAAGGTGAAGTGATTTACCTATCTTAATGTAGAAAGTAAATGGTGGAATTGGGACTTGGAATTTCTGACTCCAAATTTCACAGAGCTGCCTCAGTGGCATTACTTGGAAATAAAAGTGTTCTTTAAAACATGCTATAACGCAAAAGACAAACAAACACTGGTTTGAAGTCAGAAAATCTGCATTCAAGTCCTGGGTGCATGCTAACTAACTGTGTGCCCTGGAACAAATCATTTCCCTTCATTGGGCCTCAGTTTCCACATTTATAAAACCAGAGATTTTTGATTTGATGATCTCCCTAAGTGACAAAAGCAGCCCTAATGCAGCCTAAGATATCCACTAGTATCCAATTGGTCCTACCAGAGTAGAGTCGGGAAAACCTGGGTTCAAGTCTGGCCTCTGCCTATATATTTGCTGTGTGATATTGGGCAACTAATGACCTCCCAATGCCCCAGGAGGCCCTCTAAGAATATATATTATGGATTAGTTGCTAATGTGCATCAGTGAAGGGAGTTTCCATCGCAGGAGTGCCATACTGTGATGGGTGAAAGATGAAATGACTGAGGAAACAAAGGTTAGAGCTTCTGAGCATATTGATTTATTAAGCAATGCATGCCAGTTGCTCAACAAACTGGGACCGGCCTCCT
Organism: Vombatus ursinus; assembly: GCF_900497805.2. NCBI lineage: Eukaryota > Metazoa > Chordata > Mammalia > Diprotodontia > Vombatidae > Vombatus > Vombatus ursinus. The sequence goes on along the minus strand of NW_020954596.1, from coordinate 19,437,583 downwards.
CAGCCTGGCACTGGATCTGGAAAACAAGGGAAGAAAGATTTTTACTTATTAAAAAAAACAATTAATCAAATCAGACCAATTAAAAGAAAACCAGGATACAAAATTAGGCAATCTGATTTCCAGTTGGAGAAAAGATTAGAGTGACCAAAATAAGGGGCCAGTTTTCAGATAAGGCATATGGGTTGCTTGAGATGTAGAACTGAGAAAACTACTTTCATCAGTCTTCAGATCTGACTGGGTTTCTGGTCAGCATAACCTAGATCCTTGGTTAAGGGTCTTTAAGCAGCAGGGAGAAGTGATCTCAGTTTCCCAGCCACACAGAATTAGATTTAAACAATGTAATAAAGCTTTCTCACAATTCCCATAATTGAATAAACTTTTCTCACAAGACAGAAATTGGACTAGACCCATAATTGGTTCTATTGAATTGGGTGTATTTCCATTGAAAGGGAACTGAGCAAGATCCAGAATTGAGTCACAAGATGGAGTCAGTGTGGTTCACTCAATTGCCTCAATTTCCTTAATACCAAAACAAAATCTAATAAATCCTGTGCTTCTACTTGGGAATTATTTTCTTTTAAATGTATAATATGGAGGAGCAGGATTTAAAAACTGGAAATGTTATTGAATCAGTTAACTCTTGGCAGGATCGAGAAAAGTCATCTTGATTAGTTTCCATGAGGCCCAGTATGACATTCTATTGTAGAAGTCATCTCCAGAAGAGACACAAAAGCCATTGCAATTATATCACTCTGAGGGTGATAGTGAGCATACCAGTCACAATTTACTTCAGAGACAGGGCCCAAGTCACAACTCTTTGGGATCCAAAATAACATGATAGCAAATTCCCACAAATAACTAGGATTCAAGTAGACTATGAATCTTTGGCTTGCAGAGGTAGGAAAAGGATACTTGGATACAGTTAATTAAAAAGGGAAAGTGGATTTCAACCCATAGAGTCATTTAAAGGCTTAAAAACTATATATTATGTATTTATGTACACACATGTAAATATATATGTATACCTATGCATATATAGATATCAAGTACTTTTAAATCACTTACTATGTGTCAGGCACTGTGCCAAGTACTAGGGATACAAAGAGAGGAAAATAATAGTAATTGACTTCAGGGAGCTTATATTTTGACAGAGGAAACAATAAATACATAAATAAATATATATAAAATAAATTCAGAGTGGATGAAAGGAACCCTAAAGGGTAAGGCACTAGCAACCAGAGGGGCAGGAGGGGAGGCCAGAAAAGTTATAGCTGAGGGAGGCCAAAGGTTATAGTTGAGTCTCCGAGAAAACCAGGGGTTTTAAGAGGCAGAGGTGAGGAGTGAGAGGATTCTAGGCATGCGGGACAGTTAGTGCAAAGGTGTGGACAGAGAAGGGAAATGGAGGGAGATGGTGATATGCTGAACAAATATGGTTCTCTGGAGGTTGATCACAATTTGAACTTCCATGAAATTATCTGCTGCACCTTGACATTTGCGCATAGTCTGAGAATGCAAAATTAGCACTCTGCATTTCACTTCAACTCAGACGTGCCCTGCTAAGCTCAACAAAGAGAAATCAAGCCACTGACCTGCGACATTATCCAGTTGCTGCTAAATCATATGGAGTCAGTTCTTTGTTATTGACAACGGGGCCACGATGCACCCTTGAAATTTAGCCCTGTGCATGATGGCTTCTAACCAACAGAGAAAAAATAAACAATAACCACAACCACCACCTCCACAACAACAAATACAATTTCCCTGAAGTTTACAAGTGTTATCTTTCATAACTCACTCAGGGCTGTGAAATGGCCAATCCTATAAACACATTGAAGAAATTGCCTTTTCGGTTCCCCATGGGTTGGCAGTGACAAAGCTCAAGCAGTCACCTAGTCACACTTTCCTCTCTCTAATGGTCCTAAAACATTAGCTCTAGAAAGGGCTTTGTAACATAGGGTGTCAGAACTGGAAGGGCTCTTTAAACATAGAATGTCAGAGCTGCAGGGGACCTTGAACCATAAAATATCAGAGCTGCAGGGGACCTTAGAACATAGAATGTCAGAGATGGCAGAGAAACCTTGGAACATAGAATGTCAGAGCTGGAGGTGATCTTAGAACATAG
>NW_020954596.1:19238926-19435451 GCF_900497805.2 Vombatus ursinus | reverse complement strand
ACCTTGGAACATAGAATGTCAGAGCTGGAGGTGATCTTAGAACATAGAATGTCAAAACCGGAGAGGACCTTAGAACATAGAACATCTGAGCAGCAGGGGACCTTAGAACATAGAATGTCAGAACTGTAGAGGACCTTGGAACACAGAATGCCTGAGCTGGAGGTGACCTTAAAGGACATAGGTGAAAGGAACCCTAGGGCATGTTAGCACTGGGTGGGTCTTTAGAATCCAAATTGTTAGATCTGGATAAAAGCATACAATATCGGCTCTGAAAGACACTTTAGAAATCATCTAATCCAACTCCCTCATTTTGCTGTTGAAGAAACCGAGTTTCAAGGTGGTGATATGCCTTGCTCAATATCCCACTGTAAGTTAGTGTCAGAGCAAGAAGTGAATGTGGGTCTCCGAACTTCCAGCCCAGCGCTTTCTCTTACAACGCAATGCTGTGACCAGTACTACTTTCAATATTCCCTGTACCCCAGGCTCCAGGCAGCTGATCCTGTCTTTCCTTTTCCCCCTCTTCTCTTTTCTTCTTCTTTAAAGCTCTCGATGCATGGCTCAGCTGGAATAATAAGCTCTTTCCCAGTGCTCCTGCTCTTTCCTCTGCTAATTCGTTTGGCACACCCTGACGCATGGGGCACCCTGGGGTTAGAATCCCAGAGGAGATGACATCTGCATGAGCATCATCACTTCAGGGGCTCCTGCATATGTGCCTCTCACCAACAGGCATACATGGTGGAAACCCACAGCAAAGTAAAATTTACATCAGAACGTGTCCAGATCATTGAAAAGCCACAATTGCCCAGGACTTGTAAAGGATTTAGCTTAGCATTCAGAAGTCATAAGACATGTGCTTCCTGTATATTTAGTATAAATGAATTAAACTCTGCAATAGCTCACTGTCACCAATTACTGAAGAAGAAAATAAGCTTTCTCTTTTAGCTGTTGAGGCAGAAATCTAGGATCTATTTTTGGTCTTCAATAAAGCTATTATTGTTGTTGTTATGATTATTATTAAAGTGACTTCAAGGATTTCATCAGTGTGCAAACTCCTTCCACCAATGCAAATCAGAAATCTGTCACAATTTAGTAGATATTCCTTGAGACCTGACCAAACATAATCCACTCATTTTTAACAGGCGAGGAAGCTGAGACTTAAGTGAGGAAAAAGACTAATAGATGTTGGTTGAATTGAATAACCAACAATTATAGAGCTAATTAGTGAGAGAACTGACACTCCAATGCAGGTGTCCTCATTCTCAATCCAGGACACTCTTCACTAAGCCAACTGCCACCCATTAAAAATATCAAAAGAAAGTTTCCAGTTATTCCTCACTGACCAATTACCTATGAATTTCTACAAATTCCCAGAACAGTCTGGAAATGGTCTAATAATTGTTTACAGTGTTTCTGCTTTATCAGTTCTGTTTAGACATGGTGCTGAGATCTGGCAGGGGTTGGGGAGAGGCATATAAGTGAGGAAATATAGGCAAAATAAAAACAAAATTTATCAGTTAAGAAAAAATTTAAAGAAGAAGAAATAGTATCTAGGACCCAACAAGAAAAACCGGAAAGCTGGAGCTGAAGGCTCAGGTCCAACCAACTAGCATATCTCAGTCTTCTTACTTCCCTGGGCCTGACTTCCCATTGCCACGAGATGCATAATAATATTTACTCCCCAAGTGCTTTGTAATGCTTAATTAATTGCTCTTTGTGACGCACTTAGAGCACCTCAGAGGAAGGTATAATGCAAGTGCCCAGGATTATTATCATTGCACAAACAAGTTGGAGCTCAGAAGACGAAGGATAGCTAACTTTCCGTTGCCTCAAAGCTTATCCTATTTAAATGCCCATGATGATCAATGAAATCGATGATGACGGTGGTGGTGGTGGAGCTAAGAATAATAATGCATTTATATGGTTGTTCAAAATTACAAAGTAATACAGATCCATGATCCCATCTGATCTCATGAGGGGAAAAAAGGAGGGAACTGGACTGGATGACCATAAGCTCCCTTCCTCTTCTAAATCTCTGAACTTATGAGCAGTTAGCCTTGTGAAGGAGTTAGTATAATTGTGATTCTTGTTTTGTTCTGAACATGAGATTTCATCAGTGTCAGGAGCCCTCAGTGTAGAAACGTCTTCTTCTAAGGAAATTTGGAATTTTTACTATAATTTAAAGTCTTTGGGAGTTGCCTGGGGCACCAAAAGGCTAAGTGACTTGATAGGGTTTCAGCTAGAACCGCCAGTCCCTCTAGTCACTGCTCCATGCTTCCCCTCTATACAAGTATCATTATTCTCGGGAAACTGAGGCTTGAAAGAATGAAATGATTTCTCTAACATCACACAGTTAATAAGTGGCAGGGGCAGGATTCCTATCCAGGCTTTTTTATCCCAAATCTTCTGTTTGCCTGCTGTTGTGACCTTACTCAAGTCACTTGACCTCTTTGGGCTTCAGTTTCCTCCTCTGTAAAATGAGGGGTTAGACTAGATGATAGCTAAAGCTGTTCCCAGCTGGGATTGGCCCTACTCCAACTCTAGTACCCTTTTCACCATGCCATAAGATAGCACTTTGTTCATAGTACTCTTACAGACATGTCATGTTGTATTTTGTTTTATGTTCGTTTATATATGTGTTCTCTTCCTCCCCCTTCTAGAGCCAAAACTTTATAAGGGAATGTATTTGCTCTCCAGTACCTAGTATGTTGCTTTGCTCATGCTAGATGCTTAAAAAACACTTGTAAACTTGAACTGAATGAAACTTATTTTATTCAATGTGTTCATAAAGTCTATGTAGTGGATGTTTACCTGTTCTCCTTTTCACCATAGATCATGGCCCCACATCACTGCTGAAGGTAAGCAGAAATCGAATTCTCATCTAACATACAATGTTTTTTCTTAAGCACTCCTTCCATTCATTTTCCTCTTCTTTCTCCTCCTTTTCTTCCTTTCATAATAATAGCTAACCTTTATGTAGTGATTTAATATTTGTAAAGCACCCTTGATAGACTGATGGATAGATAATATATATATATTTTTATATGTATATATATATAATATATATGTGTACATGTGTGTACTGTGTATAGATATGTGTGTATAGATAGATATGCATATATGTGTGTATGTATTATACACACATATATACACACATAATTAATAATTGTATACACATAGATACATGTATTTATTTGGTCCTCACAACAACCATGTATAGGTGCTATTATTATTTATATTTTACAGATGAGGAAACTGACTTAGACAGAGGTTAAGTGACTTGCCCAGCATTATACTGCTAGTAAATATCTGAGGCAGAATTGGAGCTCAGTATTTTCCTGACTCCAAGTACAACTCTCCATTCACTATGCCACCTAGCTGCTTTAATGAAAGCCATCAATCCATGTATTTGATCTCATGGGAGGAAAAAGGAGGAAATTGGACTGGATAGATGGATGGATGGATGGAAACTGGATGGAAACAGGAGGATTCCCATGTCTTCCATGATGCCTTCCTTAAATACTCCAGGCCACAGTGATCTCCCTCTTCCCAGAAATCCTTTTGCACTTATCTTAAACATCAATGATTTGATGCTAGATATTGTTACCTAAGTTTTTAGAGGACAGGGGCAGAGTTTTACATTTGCCTCATATTCCCATCAGCAAATATAAGGTATGCACTTGTTATATCCTGGGTAAATCCATGTTTAAGGAATGAATTAATGAATTTCTTAGAAAAGTCTACTTTGAAAAATCACAAATAGAAGACGGGCCAGATGGATCACTCCTAGAAAGCTGGTAGATGAGAATGATAATATTAGCAATGGTTATTTTTATTATTCTTATAATTATTGATATCATTACCTCTTATTTCCAATATAAAATAAAAACTCTTTCACATGTTGCTGAAGGCCCTCCACAATCTGATTTTTTTAAATGAGTCACCAATCTAGAACTAAAGATGGTGTAATAATGTGGGTTATAACTATGACTCACTAATGGTGAGTCAGGAAACTCTGATTTATAAAACTCCTCTAAAGGTAAAAGAAATGGATAGTTGTAGAATTAGTAATAATCAATGGTTTTATTATTAATAAGAAATTAATAATATTGAAATATATAAAATAGTAAATTATAAATTATATTAATTATTATTAATGATAATAATCCTATCCTAAAGTTTTCCTCTGACACCTCATTGTGGCATGGAGGTGACCCTGGATTCTACAAGGTTATACTAATGGAGGATAAGGTCTTCTGACAAGTGGTAGCAAAGAGTAAAGGTTTTGAATATGAGCCTTATAATGGGCTGTGTCCAAGAACCAATGGAGCTAGGTGCAGAAAGGGTCATCAGTATAAAGTTGGACACCAGAGGATAAATTTATTTGTTCAGCCATAGAAACTCACAAAGACCATCTTCTAAGGACCTGAGGGATTGTGGTCACTGGAGAAAGTTTTATCCACAACAACAACAACAAAAAGTGTATATTTTTTGATGCATTGAAGTAATAAAAATGTGCATTTATGGGATGCTTTATAATTACAAAGTATTTATGGATATTATTTCGACGAAGCCTCACATCAACCTTGTGAGGAAGTTTGTACAGTAATTATTTCCATTTTTCAGATGAGGAAACTGAGGCTCAGAGAATTAAAGTGGCTTGCCAAAGGTTATATAGCTAATAAGTAGTAGAATCAAGATCAGATTCCTGGTCTGCTGGCTCCAAATGTAGTATGTTTTCATTACAACATCATGTGTTTGGAAAGTTAAGTAGAGATAAAGACCGATTAAAAAATGGACTCCTTGAACAGCTGTAGCCATATACACTGATACTCCCTTCCAAAATGTTTGTGTGGAGTCATAACATCACAGACTAAATGCAAAAGTGACCCAATCCAAAAGCCTGTTAAAAGACACTGACTGGGCCCAGAGACAGAAGACGTATTTTCAGCTTTCACTGACAAAGAATTTGATACAAGGCTTTTTCCTTTTGAAATAAGGTCTGTAGAGTCCACCAAATAATGTAATTTTCGCCAACACTAAAGAAACAGGGTTTCCAATCTTTTGGATAAAGAAAGAAGAGTCAGAATTGGTGCTTCTATTTAGAAAAACTTGTACCCAATCATTTTTTATCATTATATAGCCCTCTATAAACTTATGGTCCCATTTAAAGTCTAGAAAGGTACATATTGATTTATTAACAACAATAACAACAAAAAGTCTCCTCATTTCATCTGGGACCATTTTATCTTTTTATTGTTGCTGCTGTTAAGGAAAGCTGTGATTTTTTTCCCTCCTTTAATGGAACCAAACTAATGGTTTTAAGAATAAATGTAAAAATGGCAGGTAGGTGATGTATGGACATGTAATGCCACCTACTGGATCAAATGGTGTTCTGCAGCCCCTGAATTAGCAGCTCAGACCAAGAAATTGAACTTCATCTTTAGTGAAGGCCTTCCAAAGACACAGTTTTACTCCACCAACAATGGCAATTGAAATTAGACTGCTAAACCATTCACACCAATAATGACATTTGTAAGGGAAAATAATCATTCCCCTATTGGAATGATTAGAGATAAGCAATTTGATACAGCAGATAGAACACTATACCTGTAGTAACTGTCCCTCAGTTACTATAATACCTAACCGTAGTACAGTTACTACAAACCCAATTCCCTAGGTTTATAAACTCTATCAAATGATTTATCTTCTCCTAGCCTCAGTTGCCTCATCTGTAAAATTAGAATAACAATGCTTGCCCTAGCTATCACACAGGATGGTGGTAAAGAAAGTTCTTTGTAAGCCAGAAAGTATGATAGAAATTGTTGGAAACATGATTAAGTAAGATCCAGGCAGGGCCTAAATGTAGAAAATGGATAATATGTTCCCCTAAAAATTGCTTTTTCAATAAATAGAACAACACTGTCTCCTGTGCATTTTTTTAAACTTTTTTTGGGGGGAGCAATTGGGGTTAAGTGACTTGCCCAGGGTCACACAGCTAGTAAGTGTTAAGTGTTTGGTCTGAGGTCAGATTTGAACTCAGGTCCTCCTGACTTCAGGGCCGGTGCTCTATCCACTGCACCACCTAGCCGCCCCTCTCCTGTGCATTTTATTGAACTTTCTGAAGGTCACAGAAACATGCGGATAATATCAGGTTTAGTTCACCTCTGGACATTTTGGAGATGGGGAGCAAGCCTACAAGAGTCTACATGGAACATTCCCCTCCAGATTTCAGAATTCACAATGGTAGAATTATAGAATGTTAAAGATAAAAAGTACCTCAGACATCTTCAACACCAACCTCCTCGTCTTCTAAATAAAGAAATTGGAGTCAAAATAACTGAACCTAAAATAAAATGGCCTAGTCAATGAGGGGTGACTTCAGAGCAAAAACCAAAGACCTTTGACACCTAGCCTAGTATACCTTCCGTTATTACATACTACCTCTATTCTGGCTTAATTTGGTAAAGAGGAAGAAGGCATCATGCTTTATGCACATGCATGGACCTCAAGCATAGACTCAGGAATAATGAATTATGAATCTGGATGCTGAAAGGGAAATTAGAATGTAAAACAAAGAGTTTTAGAGCTGAAAGTGGACTTAGGACAGAGTATAGAATGTTATCGTTCTATATTCTTAAACACAAATGTCACCTCCTTCCTGAAACCTCAGATGCCCCATTAGTAGATTTTCCTTCCTCAAACCTCACATAACACTTTGTTCCATACCTGTCTACTGCAATTATCATTTTTATTGCTATCTGTTTTACTTTTCCCCACCTCACACTCTAAATTGCATAAGCCTAAGGGGAATCAGGAAGACCTGAGTTCCAATCCAGCCTCAGACACTTACTAGCTATGTGACTCTGGGCAAGTCACTTAACCCTGTTTGCCTCAGTTTCTTAATCTGCAAATGAGCTGGAGAGGGAAATGGCAAACCACTCCAGTATGTTTGCCAAGGGGACCCCAAATGCAGTCTTGAAGAGTCAGACAGGACTCAACAACAATAGCAACAAAAAGGATCATGTCTTATCTTAACTTCCTAAATCGCCTAGTAGCTAACACAGTGCTTTTCAATGCTTAATAAACGTTACTGAATTGAACATTAGCACTGACCCTGTCTTAGGGGGATAGGATGCAGTGGGTTAGAGTTGAAAGGGACCTCTGAGAGTACCCTCCATTTACACTGTATATATTCTGTATATCCAGAATTATTTGCATGTCCTCTCCCCTCATTAGAATTTGAGGTTCTGGAAGTCAAGGATGATGTCTTTACTCTTCTTTATCTTCCCAGCATAGAGCAGTGCCTGGCACATAGTAAGTGCTTTAAAAATATTTATTAACTGACTCAGAGATCATCTAGTCCAAACCTCTCTCTTTCTTTGGTATCCCTATTGCTTAGCACAGTGCCTGACACGACAGGTACTTAATAAATGTTTGTTAACTGACTGATTTAGAGATCATCTAATCCAGTCCTCTCATTTTCTAATCCACTCTCTCATTATCTCCACAGTGTCTGATACATGGTAGGCGCTTAATAAATGTTTGTTGACTGACCTACTTTATCGACTGAAAAAATAAGAGGCCCAGAGAACTGAACTGACTGGTTTAGGGTCAGACAACTGGTTAGGAGAAAAGTGGAGCTAGAACCTTGTTCTGCTTACTCACAGGCTGGTGCTCCCTCCTCCTCATGGTGCCGCCTCCCTGCTTCCTGTTTTCTGAAATCATTAGCCCCAACAAGACCTCTGGCGTTTCGGAGGTGGTTAAATACATTGTACTACCTCTCAGGATGCAGTTCCCAGTTTCAAGTCTGCTATAGTCCCTGTTTGCATCTGCTTTAGAAAATAGATCTAAAATAAATTGACTAATTTGGTCCTTCATTATATTTTATCCACCTAATCAAGGCAGTTTTTAGCACATAAACCTGTGATAGGGAGCTCTTTACAGCCAAAAAGATGGGAAGAACATCTTGTACTTCCTCACCATGATGGACCCCTCTGATACCCGATTGAGGCAGTCCCCAAAACCACTACTAATAGGAGAGGATAGTTTTCTTTTTATCAATTTTCAGGGACTATACAGGAGGTCTAAGTCAGGCTTCTGCCCTCCATCCCAGCAAGCTGTGGGGTTCTTACCAGATTAAAACTGGGAAGTCTAAAGAGCCCTGGCCTGGAAGTTGGGAGATCTGAGCTCAAGTCCCAATTCTGCTATTAATTTGTCCCATGACTGTGAGTAGGGCACTTTTCTGACCTTCAGGGCTCTGTTTTCCTCATCTGAAATGAAGGCCTTTCCTTTCTCCTTACCTCATCTTCCTCTACAAAAAATAATAATAATAATAATAAAAAGTTCAAGAGAGATGGCAGGGAGTTGGATAGCTAAATTCCAATTGAGTGGGTTAAGTGAAAGGTCATAGGCTTTGTACTTAGAACATTATGAATAAGGGCAGAAACTTGGAGTAAGATCCTGGACAGATCAGCAATCAACATTGACCCTAGTGGGCAGATCTAAAACCAAAAGGTTGAAGTGGTAGTGGTAGATTTCAACACCAAACAAGGGGAAAATTTCCTAACGATTTGAGCTATCCCAAAGTGGAATGGGCCACCTCTGGACATAATGGGTCCACCAGCAGCAGAGGTCTTCAAGCAAAAGCTGGATGGCCCCTTACTGAAGGTCTTGTGACTTCACTGTCCTTCCTTGAGCTCTGCATTCCAGCCAAATGGGCCACTTGCTGTTCACAGAACATGGCAACCTAATTTTCTATCTCAAGTGCCTTGCCCAGATTGTCCCCCATGTCAGGAATATACTCCCTTCCCACCTTTGAATCGTAGAAATCTTTGCCTTCTTCAAGGTTCAGCTCAGATACTATCTCCTATAAAAAGACTTTGCGGTGTTCCCCCTAATTATTCATGCTTTCCTCCCTGTTCAAATTATATTTGCTTATCAGTTTACATATTGCATAGGTAAGCTTAGGAATATAAGTTTCTAGAGGTCAGTGATGATTTTTAAAAATTTTTGTCATTTTATTCCCAGTGCCTAGCAGAGTACTCTGCACCTAGTAGGCATTTAATGAATGTGAATGTAAATTAATTGAAACAACCTGTGTTTAGGCAGGGGTAGGGCTAGACAACCTCCTAGTCCCCTTCTCATCTGAGATTCTTTTGACTCCATGAACATCAGGTGCCAGTGTTGGGAAAGCAAGATTTAAAATGCTGTGACTAGATTGGAAATTCCAATCCTCCTCTAGATGTCACCACGTAAACTTTCTGTGAGTCTAATGTTTGTCTTATCATGTCTCCACAAATGAAATTCTGTCTTAAAAATCCCCAAATCCCAAAATTGTTCTAGAGATTCTTCCACATCATACCACCCCTGCTTGGCTGAAATCCTGAAGGATGGCAAAAATGGAAATTGTTCAATCTGGAAATCCCATCTGGATTGCGATTAAATCATTTGGACTCTGTTAAATGGTTTTGTGCCTTAATGCAATAAGGTTCTGTAAATATCACCCGCACCTCATGACCTCCTGCTTCTACCCTCCCCCACTCAAGCAACAGCTGAATCTAATGAGATTTTTTTTCCCCTCTCCATTGGTAAATTTTTTATGAATTGTTATGCTAAGTGAGTTTAGAGAGTAATGTGGCGCTGTGCACTAGCTAAGCTATCTAGACCCTATAAAATGGAATCACTTGGAGTACATGTTAAATGAGGCCACTCGCTAGTGCACAAACCTTGCTCCTCCATGGGCCCAAGTTCAAATACATCTTTACAAAGGAAAATAAATCTGGGAGTCTCCACATAGCAGTAGGTCTCCCTCATATCTTTCAAGTGAAATGTCCAGCAAGCCCTAATCCCTGATGGCCATGATTGGAGCCAGTGACTGCCTGGAGGACCAGAAGCAGTGAGCTCCAGCCTGCTGGCATCATGCCAGGACAGATAATTACATTCTGCTTATAACCCAATTCTCCTTGTACTTTCAATTATACCCATTAGTCTTCTCTTCCCCTTTAAAGGAAAAGTCTTTGGGGTACTGATATTGTATAAAGGATGCTGTTGTTGGTTCAGGTGACATTAAAGGAAATTTTATCTCTGGGTCTGCATTTTTTTCATGTCTTCTTTGGATTGATGAACAATGCTATAAAAGAAATCTGACATGATTGTGTCCTTTCCCTGACAAATGACACAGGTAACCTCCCAAGTACACATATCACAGAACATTAGAACTGGAAGGCACCTTAGAACATAAAATATTAGAGCTGGAGAGGACCTTGGAGTATAGCAATTTAGGACAAGTAGGATACTTATAACATAGACCATTAGAATGAGAAGGGACCTTAAAACAGAGAACAGGGGCAGCTATGTGGCGCAATGGATAGAGCTCCAGCCTTGGAGTCAGGAGGACCTGAGTTCAAATCTGGCCTCAGACATTTGACACTTAACTAGTTGTGTGACCCTGGGCAAGTCACTTAACCCTGATTGCCTCATCAAAAAGCAAAAACAAAAAAACAAAACAGAGAACATAGGATGTTCAATCTGGAGAGGTCTTAGAACACAGTATATTAGAGCAGAAAAGATAACCATAATGTAGAATGTCAGAATCAGAAGGGACTTCAGAACAGAGGACAGAGAATGTTACATCGGAGAGAGCCTTAGAACACAATGATAGAGCTTAAAGGAACTTAAAACACCAAAAGTGAGCAGGACCTGGGCCCTTCACACATAGAATGCTAAAGCACACCTAGAACAGAGTGTTAGCTTTGGAAGGGAATGTTAGCATCAGTTTTCATTTAGATTCAGGTAGATGGTACATTGGGTAGAGAGAGCACTAGAGCCAGGACTTAAACGCTAGCCCTCTGACCCTGAGCAAGGCCCTTAACCTCTGTTTGCCTCAGTTTCCTCTTCTGTAAAATAAGAATAATAATGGGTTGTTATGGGGATCAAATGAGATAATAATTATAAAGCATTTAGCACAGTGCCTGGCACATAGGAAGCCCTATATAAATGGTAGTTGTTGTTATTATTATTATTATCATAGGACATTGCCTTCATACAAATCAACCAGGCAATTAGAAATAATATCTCACATAATAGCACTTAACTGTTTACATTGGGTTTTCTTCACCATCACCCTGTAAGGTACATTGTGTTATCCTCCCTGTCTTAAAAATGAGGAAATGGAGGCCTACTCAGATTGAACAAGTTATCCAGAGCCAGGGTCTTAACTTAGGTCTTTCAAACCCAAGTTGACTTCACTTTCCACACCATCCTCATACTGCTTCTCAGTTGAATCCCTTTCCTGCCGATTACACAGATACTTTCCCAAATACACAGAACACAAGACTTCTAACCTGAAAGAGACAGTGTTCATCCAGGGTACCCCTCTCAACTGTGGGAGAAGGGAGGAAGGGTTCCAGACCACGATTTTATTAGTGTTGAGAACTCCCATTGAAGAAGCCCTTTCTTCCAGAATGGATGGGTAAATGTTCCATTTGTAGTTTTGGAGAGTAGTTGAGAAGTTAAATGGCTTACCCAGAGGCAAATAGCCACCACATGTACCAGAATCAAGACTAGATCCCAGTCATTCCTAGCTCTATGGCCACCATGGTGTCTTTCTGCCTCTTCTTTCACTCACAACCACCATCATTTTACAGCTGGGTTCCAGATAGGTTAGGCCACAGAGCTAGCAAGTGTTAGAGCCAGGATCTCAAGCCAGCGCTCCTACCACTCTCTGTTCCCTACAACACATGGCTTTCGTGAAAAGATCCCAGGCTTTGCTGCAAGCTCTGGAAACGATCTCTGTGACCATATGGGCAAACAGGAGTTATTAATGTTTTGTTCATTTGCTCCGTCTGGCCCAGCCATGTTTAATGCGTGACCTTATTAACACAACTCTATTCAGGAAAAAGTGCAAATTGCTTACTCAGAAAGCCTGGTAAATGTTCTCCTTTCTGCTGCCAGTGATCTAACTCTGAATATAATTGGTGTTGGGTCAAGCTTCATCATCTGAATTAGTGCCAGAAGAGTGCTTGGAGGCTACCTAGTATAACTATGAATGCAAACAGGGAGCAGGTGCAGCCCATTCCTCCTCTCCTGTTCTCATTATTTCACATCAATTAATGATTTGGAAGAGGCTTCAAACACTGTCCCTAATAGGGTCTTGACAGTTAATGTTGCCTTCATTTCTGTAGTCCCAGTTAAATTCCATAGTAGGGTTGTATAGCCAAACAAAATACACCTATGTATGTATGTAGGTCCATGACTGAGCTATGGCAAAACCAGGGAAATAATAATAATAATAATAATAATAATAATAATGACATAATACCAGTCTACATGGATAGAAGGATTATATTTGGAAGACCTGGGTTTAAATCTTGTCTCTGACAATAAGTAGGCATGCGATGCTCTAGGCTTATAAAATGGAGATGATACCAGGGTTGCTGAGAGTCAAGTAATAAAATGTAGATAAAGTGCCTTGTAAACCACTATATACATGTCAAGTATTATTATCCAAAAAAAAAAGTGTTTTCCTCATAGAAATGTGTGGTCAATTGTACAAATATCATTATTACCATTCTACAGATGAAGACAATGAGGTGCAGAGTAATTTAGCAGCTTGGGGTAACCAAGTCTGGAACACTAGTCTCCTGACTGGAAGTTCACGATTCTTTTCCATACATCATAGTCAAAATAACCCACTTCTCTTCGGTAGCTGACTAGTACCACGTGAGAACTTGAGATTCACGTGAATTAGTTGCCATAGCCAGTTACTTAGGTTTTTGTTTGTTTTTACATAGGATAAAAAATGCTAAAAACCACTTAGGTCTACTTCCTTGTCCTAGCTGGGAGAGTTCTCGGAGTGGAGGTTTCTAGGTTGATTTTGAATGTTTCTTATCCTCTTTCCTGGTTCCCTTTTTGGAAGAACAGTCACCACAACCAGAAATGTATATCCCAGATCTAAAAAACAGAGAGATATCATGGTATAATGGAAAGCATTTGGCCTCAGAATCAGGAGACCTGGGTGTGGGTCCCAGCTCTGCCACAAACCAGTTGTGCAACTTTGAACAACTTATTTCTTTCCTATGAGCTTCCTCTTCCTCAACTGTAAAATGGGGTGTGCGGGGAGATAATTATATTGGTGCTTGCATTCTACTGGGGGTGGAACAGGACCAACCCGGGGTGTGCAAACAAGTAAACAGACAAGGAGATGAAAGATCTCTTCAGGAATTAGAAAGCAAAAGCAACCAGGACAGGGATTCTTAACCTTGGACCCTCTTCCACAGTCTGGTGAAATCAAAGCAACACTTTTCAGAATGATTTCCTTAAAGGAACAGAATAGAATAACATAGGGTTACAAAGGTAATCAAAATAGTTGAAATGAAAAACAAAAACCCAAGGTCACAGATACCAGTTTAAATGCCCCTGAACCAGGGGGCTGTAGATAGGCTTCCTGTAAGAAGTGGCATGTAGAAAGGACTTTGAAAGATTTTCAGAGGCAGAGAGGAGGAGAGAACACATTCCAGGCCCAGGAGGAAGCCTGGCTGTAATGGATTGAAGGAGGCAGGTGGAATGGCAAGGAAAGTCTGAGAACAGCAAACATTATTTCTATCACCTGAAGGTTATGGATTCTTTTTAAACACCATCCCATTTTAATCTCTTTCCTTTAGCAGGTCAGCACAGAATTATTTCTGAGGATTGCTCCAGCTATGTAAGTCTACTCAATTCTCTACTTCCACCTTCTTTAAAAAAGTGTAATGGTTTTAGAAAATCCATGAGGTTTTTGAGATAGAGAAACATTTTCCTAGATGGAAATTGGTTTTCTCACAATAACCCTGGAAGATATCATTATCCCTATTACACATCTAAGAAAATTGAGGTCTATAGAAATTAATTTGCTCAAGGCCAAATAAGTGGTTTGATGCCTGGGCCTCCAACTATAAAACCAATCCTCCTTCCATTATACTGTGTGTGTGTGTGTGTGTGTGTGTGTGTGTGTGTGTGTGTGTGTGCACGCACCTCTTTTACCCTGAGTTTTCATTGATCCACAACTGGAAAGGACTTCAGAAGTCATCTAATCTAATCTCCAAGGTCACACACTTAGAAAGTCAGAGGCGGGATTTGACCTCAGGACCTCTGACTCTAGTGTTAACCCTCCTTACCCTATACAGATAGATAAACTACAAGTCGGTGGAGTGAATTAATTCACTTGTGAGGCCTTCTGACATTGAACCCAGTGCTTTTATTATGTTTCGAGCAGGTCACTAGTGTATTGTAGTAGTCGGTCCTTACTATGTCTGGAGTAATTACTGAGCCCCCTCATAAACCAAGGGTAGGCTTTCTGCCTAGGTAGCCATGGAAAATGGGTTAATGTTGGGAAACTGATGGGAACTCAAGGAACTCAGCAGGGGGTTGGAAGGGAGTGAATTTGAGAACATAGGAAGTCCTGAACACCAAAATATAATCCAAGAGTCCTCTCTGTCAAATTACCAATGCTCTATAATTAGTTTCAGTTGAGCCTTACAAAAATAAACTTTCTAAATTATAACCCATTAGTGTGGCCTTGGATCATTTGTCCTTTGTTGTAGGCTTGGAAACCGACCCTTGACTTTGGGCAGGCTCTGAGATCTATTTTTGCTTCCTGAGTTAATTCTGAAGCTATTGTCTTCATCAATGTTACGCCCTCTTTCATATTATTTATCTGGCTGCTCCCTCCTGCTTAGGACATGACCATTGCAAAAGCGGCTGATGGAGCAAAAGGCAGTGGAGGGGAAGACTATGAAGACCCCAAGACATTTCCTATGAGAGGATTTCAGTCGGTGAAAATCTTACCTGCCAGACCTATAGAGGAGTCACAATATGCAGGTAACTTTGGGCGTAGTTTGGAAATTGAAAATGCTGAAATAAGGAGTCAGAGGGTAATAACAATAATTGACAGTCTCATTGTGTCTGAATGGAACATTCTGGCTGCTTTTTCCATGAAGGCTTCCCTGATTTCCACAGCTGCAAATAAAAAATCTCTCCATTTTCGAGTTTTGCTAAAATACGTTGTCATAAGTTTTCCTTTGTCCCAATCATATTTTCCTTTGCATTGTCTTTATTTATGCACATGTCATCTCGCCCAGAGGTGATGACATGGCATAGTGGACAGGAAGCTGGCTTTGCAGATTCAAATTCTACCTCTGACCTATACCAGTTGTTTCTCTTGTTCAGTTTCAGTTGTGACCCCATTTGAGGTTTTCTTGGCAAAGATACTGGAGTGGTTTGCCATTTCCTTCTCCAGTTCATTTTACATATAAGAAAACTGAGGCAAACAGGGTTAAGTGACTTGCCCAGAGTCACACAGCAAGTGTGTCTGTCTGAGGCCAGAGTCGAAGTCAGATCTTCCTGACTTCCGGATCTGGCATTGTATCCACTGCACCACCTAGCTACCCCAACTTTTCGATGCTCTAGGAAATTCTCTAGGACTGTAAGATATAGAGAGGGTACTGACTTTCTCTGATCCATAATGGATATGAAGGAGGTTGAGTAAGTTTCTTATACCAATGAAATCACAGGTCTGGTGCCTAAACTTATTCATGATGATGATGATGATGATGATTAAAAACCCCTCTATAAGAATAACCTTTTGCTTGTTTGTTTCAAGGTCCCCAAGGACTAAAGCATGTACAAAATAAAGTCATCATACAAATTGTTAGTATCAAATAATGCATACAGGGTGTCCCAAAAGTCTTAGTGCAGTTTTAAAATTTAAGTTCCTTGAAACTTCACTAAGACTTTCAGGATCCCCTTGTATTAACAACAATATTTCTATATGATAAGTGGCATAGCATATCACCAGGAACATGTGGAATTATAAAAGGGGATGGGCCAGACACACAAGAGAAAGGGACATGGGATTTACTGAAGACATAAGCAAGGATTGTACAAGATGATAAGGTTAGGATGGATTGTGATCTTTACTGGCCTAGAGAATAGCCATGCCCCTAAGATCATGGACGTATTGAAGTATATGTAACCTGAATTTACAGAAATCAATTAAACTAAATTCTTCATTGCAACAATTTAAGAACAGTGTCTTCTAACTCAACTTGTAATGACTAGTTTAAAGTGATCACATCTCTTCACAGCCTTCAGAAGATTTTCCACTGAGTCTTTTTGGGACAGACTTTGATCAGCTCAGCAAACATTTAAGGGCCACAGTACTTTAAAGATCAGGGATTTTGTTTCATTCAAGTCAATGGACATGTGTTAAACCATCTATCATGGTCAAGACACTGTACCAGACCCCCAGGCCCTAGGAATTAGGTAAAGATAAAATCTGATGTAGTCCCTGTCTTGAGCTACTGAGAGTCTAGTATCAAAATGAGACATAGACACAGTTAACTAGAATATAAATTAAGGGGAGATTACAAAGGAGGGTTCCAACCAAAGGGCTATGAGAAATGTGAGGAAGGAGGGAGCAGCACTTGAACTGGAAGGTGAGGGATGACTTCACAGAAGAGGTCCACCTGAGGTGGACCTTAAACAAAGGGAAGGATTCCAAAAAGCAAAGATAGATTAGGCAAAAGTCCATTGCAATCATGGGACTAACAAAAGCACGAAGACAGGAAAAAATGGACGAGACAAAGAAGGAGGAAGAGGATAAGATAAGGCCCAAAAGGTAGGTTGATCCCAGATTGTAGATGGCCCTGAATATCAGACTGTTGGTGATGGGGAGCTATTGAAGGTGTTGGCACCTGGAAATTTTCCATCTCTAGCTATGAAGTCAGCTCAAGTCCTACTGCTTCTAGGCCACAAATCAATTCATTTCAACAAGCATTTATTAAGCACTATATGAAGATAAAAAATGACACAGCCCCTACTCTCGAGCTCCTTATAGTTTACTGTGGGGATATGGGAATGGGATTGAATCAGACCTGTGGTTTGATCACTGCAAAGAGATTCAGGTAAAGAACTCCCTTCACCACAAAAGAACTTTTTTTGCAACTTATAGTCTCAGAGAGTAGTTTGGGGAAACTGAGTTTAAGCAATTTGCCCAGGGTCAAGAAGCCCATGTGTCAGAGGCAGGATTTGAAACCAGGTCTTCATGTCCTGAAAGCCTGTGCCCTATCCATTACAGGAGGCAAGGTAGAATGTCATGGGGACAAAGAAGGGTCATCAACAAAGTGTTTCAGGAAAATTTGAGAAGGGGTAGATCATTTGACCTAGAGTGGGCTTCATGAACAAAACAGTACCTGAGCTAAGCCTTGAGGGAAAGAAATGATTGCAGTTAGCCAGACTTCCTCTTCAATTGGTTGCACTTGAGTCAGAGACAATGGAATGGGCTACCCATGGACAGACCAACCAACCAACCAAAGTGAACAGAGGGTTGAGGGTGTATCATTTAGAGGGGAGCCCTAGAGATCCCTTGAGCTTAGTTCCAGCTGTCACACTCTCTCTCAAGTGAAAAGACTCTGAGACAGGCTCAATTCCCAATTAGGGGTAGCCAAAGCCTCCCAGCAGCCCCAGGGGCATTTTCATTTCTCTGGGTTCATTTGTCTTCAGCCCAGAGTCAGCTAACACAATTGGCAGCAGAACTGTATGTGGGGTCTTCAAAATAAAAGTGGAGTTTGTCAAAAACCCAAAGAGTAGAACTGACCCCTTTTAAAATGGAATTCCCACTGCTTTCAAACAAAGCTATCTAGGCAAGGCTCAGAGATTTGCTAAGCATTGTTCTCAGAACTTATTTGCTAGATTTGGTTGGAAAATTCAAGACAGCACTTTTCTAGCTATTATGCCCCATTAAATCTTATTTTTCTGCTTACCAGTGGAAATTATTTTTGCTTCAATCGAGAAGACAATGTAAGCAGCCTCTGGTAATGATTTTAAAACTTTCTCTACTCTATACAATTTCTTGCAGAAAGCACCTCGAGTCTAAACAAATTCTTCCCCATCTGATCTCATAGCACTTTATACCTCTATTAGGATCTTGTGTTCGAATTTATATTCTATTTATCTGTGGAGGTGGCTCATCTCCCTCACCCAGAGGATCAGTTTCTTGAAGGTGGAGATTGTCTCATTTATCTTTTTTACATCTCGTCCCCACTCCCCTCAACAGTGCTCTGCACGTGGGATCATAGAATGTTAGATCTAAAAAGGCGAGGTTGCGCTGGAATTGAAATGCTGGTTCCCTGACTAAACCCAGCAGGTTTTCCATGACACCCAAATGTCTCTCTTGTGCTGCTGATTGAAACAATATGCCCACATATAGGCCAGATTTAGACAACACAGGTACACAGCACCTGTTGTGGTTACTGAGATAATGACCCTCTGAAAAATATCCACAAGGGGCTTGGAATTCTTTGAAGATGGGAATCGTGTAAATGATGCCTCTACCCACCTGCTCATTAATCTGTAGCCCCAGAGCCACTCTCTGATATCTGACACATTAACGGGCATCATGCCTTTCTCCTGAAGGGTTCTAATCATTTCAGAGAGATTAGATTTGTCAGCCACAAATTTCCCAAGGGAAGGATATGTACCAGTTTTAGTGTCTTTCATATTATAAGTAAGTAGACTGAGGCAGGGTCTGTGGCTCCTTCCAAATCATCCAGTTTATGTAAGGTCCTGGGATTTAGAGCGAGAAGGGATCTTACAGCTCACGGAGGAGTCAGTCAACAGTCAATAAGCATTTAGGAAAAACTTGGGTTGAATCAGGCATTGTACTAAGTCCTGGGGATACAAAGAAAAAGTGAAGGGGTCCTGCCTTTAAGGAGCTTACATTCTAATGAGGGAGATAAAATTCACATACACAGGTATATACACGAGTAACTTTAGAATGGAAGACTTTAACAGCTGCAGGGGACAGGAAAATCCTCTTGGAGAAGGTGATATTTGAGTCTTGAAGGAGTAAGGAGAGAGAGCATTCCAGGCATGAAGGACCTTCAGTGTAAAGACACAGAGACAGGAGGATTTCTTAATCTTCAGCCCTATCCTCTTACAGATAAGGAAACTGAGGCACAGAGAAATGAAGTGACTTAAACTAGCTACAGGCAGAACTAGGGCCAGAACCTCAATATCCCTACTCTCTACCCATAATATGGCTTCTCAGTTGACAAAGAACTTTTTACATACATTTGAATCTCATAATTGTTGTTGTTTTTCAGTCATGTGTGACTCTTCATGACCCCATTTGGGGTTTTCTTGGCTAAAATACTGGGTGGTTTAACATCTCCTTCTCCAGCTCATTTTACAAATAAAGAAACTGAGGCAAACACAATTAAGTGATTTGCCCAGGATCACACAAGTATCTGTCTGAGGCTGGATTCAAACTCAGGTCTTCCCCAACTCCAGGTTCTATCGACTGTACCACCTAGCTGCCCCTGAACCTATTAATGGAGTGAGATAAATAGCAAAAGTATGATATCCCCATATTAGGCAGCTAGGTAGCACAATGAAAGGAACACTGGGCCTATAGTCAGAAAGACTTGAATTCAAATCTGGCCTTAGATGTGTATGACCCTGGGCAAGTCATTTAAACCTCTGTCTGCCTTAGTTTCTTCAGTTCTAAAATGGGGATCATAATTAGCACCTACTTCACAGGGTTGTTTTGAGGATCAAGTGAGATAATATTTGTAAAGCACCTAGGACAGTGCCTGGCACATTTAGTAGGTGCTTAACAAATGCTTGTTCCTTTTCCCTTCCCTCCCGATTACATATGAGAAGGGGATATCAGCTTGTCATGTAGAGAGGGCCAGAGACGACAACTGGGCAGCCCATGTGTTCCACTGATATCCTGGGGATGTTAGGAGAAAGCAAAAAAGACCCCAATCAATTGGGTGGACCCCCAAGGCTATAGACAAGAGGCCCACAGAATGGGCTGGCATGGATGAGTTGTAACCTCCATCAAAGGAGGAAACTTGCAAATCAACGAACTCCTAGATCCATTTTTGCGTTTACAAATGATGCTAAGAACAGGTAATGCCTACCAAGGACCATGCCACATCTGCACTCGGGCTAGACGTTAGGTCTTCTGCCTCTGTTTTCATTGCTCAGTCATTTCAGTAGAGTCCAACTCTTCATGACCCTATTTGGGGTTTTCTTGGCAGAGATACTGCAGTGGTTTGCCATTTTGTTCTCCAGCTCATTTTACAGATGAGGAAACTGAGGTAAACAGGGTTAAGTGACTTGCCCAGGTCACACAGCTAGTGAGTGTCTCAGGCCAGATTTGAACTCAGAGAGATGAGTCTTCCAAACTCCAGGCCCAATACTCTATCCACTGCGCCACCTAGCTGCCCCTCTTCTGTCTCTGTATCTGGTGCTTTTTTGTCCACACAACCTCACTTCTCTGGGTGTGTCTGAAGCTATTTCACTGTCCCTGAACAAAAAACAAAATCTAAGTCTTATCCACTCTATCTCTGCAACATCTCCTACATTTGTCCTCTCCCATCTCAAGAAGTCATTACTTTAGATCAGACTCTTTTCCCTTCTCTCCTGGACTATTACACTAGCTTCCACCTCATGTGAGTCTTTACCTCCTGAAATTACTTTGTATTATTTCTCCATTTAAATTAGATAACCTCTGGTAGAATGAAAGCTTTTTCAGAACAAGTACTGGATTTTTTTCCCTTTATTTCCCCTACACTTATCACAGTGCCTTTTGCATCATAGTAGGCACTTAATAAATATTTCTTGAATAGAATCAATCCTTTTCCCCTTTGCTTAGAACACATGATGCCTATAGTTATCTTTTCTTCTATTGATTAGGATATTCACTACCCCACAGTGAGCAACACATTTTGGAATTCCCCACCAGAATGTCTCGCACAGCAGACCCCTAGGGTGGCACAGTGGATAGAGCACTGGCCCTGGAGTCAGCAGGATATGAGTTCAAATCTAGCCACAGACACATAACACTTGCTAGCTATGTGACTCTGGACAAGTCATTTAATCCCAATTGTCTCACCAAAAAGCAAACAAACAAACAACAACAAAAAAAAAAAAAAAAAACAAGAATGTCTCACACGAGATTCATAGAAAAGAGAAGGCTGTCCCTACCTAAAAGACATCTGGTCCCCAGATCAGCAGGGAAGTTGCTCTCTCTATTTCTGACTGCCACAGATCTCTACTCTAGACTGGTTTAAAAACCTTAACAAAGGGAGAAGAATATGTAATGTTTCTGTAAAGGAAAGACTCACTTATATTCTGATGTAATTCAAATGAAGCTGAACCATTGAACACCATAGGTCACTAGGCTTCAAACCAGCTAAACCTAATCTCTACATAAGCCAGTTTCAAAGAACTAACAGCATCCCAACCAAATAGTCCCCAACTACCAGAGCCCCACATGGCTTCTTATGATGCTATTAAAGAAGATATAGGTTATTTCCTCAACCAGATGAATTGTTGATCATCTTTAATCATAGACCCCAGAGCCAGAACCAGTGGTAGGCAAGGTGGGCAGTCAGAAAGGGTGTACCACATTGGGTCATGAGAGATACTTTTCCATCTACTTTTTGTTAAAGTATGTATTTTAATGCCCTCCATGTCACATTGTGTGCTACATTCATTTTGATATCAAGTTACATGTTACCATGAACGCTGAAAGCCTCAAGTAGATAGTAACATATGGTCATATATTTTCACTTGCAGAGTAATAATTTTCAAACCTCATGTTGCTCACAGAAAGGCTGTGAAAACAACCCCAGTGGAAGGGATCCACCGTGTCTGCCACTTTGTAAGAGTGAGCTGAAAGGTTAATCGTCAATATTATAGTGCTATGAAAAAAGTGCTGGATTTTGAGTCAGAAGACATGGGTTCAAATCCCAGCAGATAATCAATGTACAGGATCAAGGATAGAAAAAAATAGCATGAGAACACGGATTGCAAGTGGAAAACTGTGATGTACTTTAAAGCTTCCCAGTCTGCTTCCAGATACAAAAACTCATCTTTCTAATATCAGTGTTTTGCTGATGTGTTTATGAATCATGAAACATACCATCTCAAGTGTGAAAAATGTGCCTTATATGCTGAAAGCACTATGAAAGTGCAAACTATTAGGATGATGATGATAATAATAGCACCACAGAGAACTCCCCTAGAATGAACAATTGCTCCTTGCATTTTAGAAGGTGAACAAATTAAGAGGTTGAGTTTTTATTTTCTTGTCTCACAGATACACGCTGTTTCCAAGAAATGATGAATTCTCACATTTCAACAGACATTGAGACCAATGTTTCCATGCAGCCTTGGAACTTCCAGATGAGATCAGAAGTAAGTGAAAGTCATGTGATCGTTCTTAAATTTCTCATAAGGTGAAATTTAAGAAATCAACTGTATAAGCATAGGATGGGAGGAACTTCACTAAACCATAATTCATGTGAAAAAGGACCTGGGGGATTTAATAGAATGCGTTGGCAGGTTAATTTAGAAACCAAATAAGTTATTGCAAGCTTGGGAGGAATTAATAGAAACCCAATATACAGAAGATAGGGCAGATAGATAGATCAGATGGAATATTTATTAAGCACTTAATGTGTACCAGGCACTGCGCTAAGTACTGGATATACAAAGCAAATGAAAGAGTCCCTGACCTCAAGAAGCTTACATTTTAATGGGGCTAGATAAAGGCTTTATTAAGCACTTACTATATGCCAGGCACTGTGCTGAGTGCTGGGGATGAAAAGCAAGTGAGAAAGCCTCTGTCCTACAGAAGGGAAGGAACATATATATGTATATATATATATACACATATACACGCACACATATATATACACACATATATATTGATTAATATATATGTAACATTGATTAAATATATATGTAACAGGGAGCTGGAAGAGGAAAGGGTGGGGTGAGTGATTGTGTGGAGAATCATTCAACATCTGCAGCACCTTCCTTTCTGTCTTCTCACTGGTGGATAACCTTTATCCTTTAAAGGTGGATTGATTTTTATAACAAACCAAAAGCTTTTCAGAACCAAGTCCAGTGAACAAGGCAAGTGATGAAGCCATTTTTGACTCAAAGCAGGTGTAACCAAAGTATCTGTGTACCCTAGATAAGAATAAAAATAATATAAGAATATAAATAAAAAATAAATAATAATAAATGTATAAATAAATATAATATAATAAAAATAAATAATAATAAATATAATATGAATATAAAAGAATAAAAAATTGTGCCCTTCTTTCTTGCTACCCACTTTCCCCACAATACATGGGTCATATTACAAAACAAAATAATCTGCTGTGGAAAGCAGAATTTTCTCTTGTATTAACAACATATGCAAATATGCAAAGGATTCATGATTTTATCAGCAAGGGGAACACCTATCAACAGAGATCGCAGTCTGTCAATGATTTAGGAGAAAAATCTTATGAATTACTTGAGGTGAATTGAATGACCCATGATCAATTAAAAAGTTTTGATAAATAAGTATTTATTAAGTGTCTGCCAAACACTGTGCTAATATCTGGGGATACAGGTACAGCGAATAAAATTATCTCTACTTTTAAAGAGCTTGCATTCTAACAGACAAGACAATAAAAACTACATAAATGTATATAAAAGAAAAAAAGAATAAATATGAAGTAGTTGAGTACACGTTAGTATGAGAAGGAAGGCACTAGCAGTCGAGGGTATCAGGAAAGGCTTCATCCACAAAGTGGTCAATGTGATCACATAACTAGTAAAGGTTGGAGGTAGGCTATGAACCCAGGTCTCTATGACTCCAAGCCTAGCACTCTAAACACCATATTGCCTCAGATCAAATAGTACAGGCATTTATGCTGAACTCTCCTACCCCACCCCCCTGCCCAACACACACACACACACACACACACACACACATTTACTTCCCTTTCTAACTTTTGCTCTTGTTTAGGGAATAATAATCAAATCAATGCTGCCATGACTACTAGAAAGGAGCAATGTGACAATTGAGTGCCTATTGGAAATCCCTTCCCTGGTCCATATTTCTACTAGCATGTCCAATTAGAGTGTAAACTCCTTGAGGGCAGTGATTGTCTCACTTTTGTTTTTGTATCCCCACCTCCTCCTTTTTTTATGTTTTGTTACAAGAGATTACACTCTAGGAAGGAGAATAAAGAGGGATACATGGAAAATGTTAGTGAAGAAATACAAAGATAGAAATAGTTTAAATAACTTTATATAGATCAATGGAGCAAAGAGACTATGTATCAATTCATCAACAAGTATTTATTAAGCATTTATTTAATGCTTCAGAAATTTAATGCTGTGCATTGGGGCAGCTAGGTGGCACAGTGGACAGAATGCTGGGTCTGGAGTTAGGAAGACTCATGTTCATGAGTTCAGATCTGGCCTCAGACACTTACTAGATATGTGACCCTGGGCAAGTCTCTTAACTCTGTTTGCCTCAGTTTCCTCATCTGTAAAATGAACTGGAGAAGGAAATGGCAAACCATTCCAGTGTCTTTGCCAAGAAAAGCCCAAACTCACGAAGAGTCAGACACACCTGAAAACAATTGAACATCGTCATTGTGCACTGGGGACACAAATTCTCTCTCTCTCTCTCTCTCTCTCTCTCTCTCTCTCTCTCTCTCTCTCTCTGTCTGTCTCTCTGTCTCTCTGTCTCTCTCTCCGTCTCTCTCTCTCGTTACATTAGTACATTAAATACCCACCTCTATTACTGATCATACATGTCTCCATGATAAATTTTACACGTCTCCGTATGTTCAAATCAATATTTATATTAGCCTCTAGCCTATTCATTCTCATTATATACCTCTCTATTTTTCTGACACCCACAACCACAATTTTGATTTTTTTAGAGACTGTAGGGGCTCCATGATTCACAGATACAGAGCATCACTGGTAGAATCTTGATATTGAACATATGAATTATTGGATTCATGTATGATCCTCATTTTCAGTTCTATTTTTATACATTTATGTTTATACATTTTCTATATATGGAAATAATCACCTTATTTGTTATTTGTCAGGTTCAGATTTTTAAAAAAAAAAGGAAAGAAAATATGGGTTATTGTTTTAGAGAGCACCCTGGAGTCAATCAAAATGTTGCACCATTTTCCAAATGCTGTTCAGCTTATTCTCATCCTCCTGTTCAATTCTGTGCCAAATTCACTGTCCATTGATAGTTTCTGTCCAAGACATAAGTATTGTTGGATCAGCTTAGTGGGCTATCCTTCCAACCATATATCATGAAATAGATAACAAGATTTTTTTTTGTCCAACATTTTTTCCCGTGTGTGAATTGTTAGTCTGATTTCTTTTAAGTGGCTACGGATGTCATTTAGGATGCTCTATAGTATTCCAGGGCTTGTTATAATACAGACAATGTCATGAGTGATGTGATGGTAAATGTTTAACAACTGGATCTCCAAAAATGCATAGCACACTTTTAAGTTTAATCTGCATTATTAACGTTTTCTCTATCACTTTCTTAAGCCTAGATTTGTAACATTTATCTTCAAGGCACTTACATTCTAAGGAGACAACACGTGTAGTGGAGTGGTGTCCAGGAAAGGCAGCTTTGTCCTGGAGAGTCACAAGCAAGGAGAGTTGATCCTCAGGGCAAACAATAGACACACTTCCAAAAGCAGTGAAAGTATTGATTTGATTTCTTTACCCATAGCCAAAAGGAATAAAATGTGTGTGTGTGTGTGTGTGTGTGTGTGTGTGTGTGTGTGTGTAGTGTGTTTGAGGCATTAAATTGGCTTGAAATGAATTTGTATTATATTGATCAAAGGATCTTTGTCCTATGGTTTGCGAGGCAGGAATTCCTTTAGACCCTTTAAGTTGTAAAATTATCTCTAGAATGTGTGTGTGTATATAGAAATATATATATATATATGCATATTCTAGAGATAATTTTAGAGATAATACTAGAAATATATGTGTTTGTCTCAGTAATATCAACTCCATTTTTTTCAATTTTTATTATTTCTAGGTATCATTCGTCCTCTAAATTTTCAAGATCTTCATTACTACTCCTAAACTATTGACATAGCTTCCTAATTTTATTCTCTCCCTCCTTCCAATGTATCCTGCTTAATATTTCTTTCAGAATATTTTTATTTTAAAAATTTGTTAATGTTTTCCCATTTTTAAAATTTTGAACTTAAATTTAAGAAAAAAAAACCTTTCCATACACACAGCAGAGCACAAAAACAAGATTCTATTTAAAACCATAAATCTCCATTTTGTACCACTTACTTTTGATATCTAGATATATTTATATTTAACATATATGTAGGTATATACATATATATACACATATATATGTAATAAATTCTACTCATTAGCTTCAAAACTGTCCTGCTTGTTGGTTCTCCCTTCTAAACTGACCCCATCAATTTAGATTTTGGCATCACTGTTCAGCATCCTGTCAGATGTTTGGGTGCTAGAAAATTAACTAATACCCCTGCTGCCATAATGTTGGCAGTAGTTTAATATCATCTCAGAAGTAACTGAGTAGGGAAAGAGGACCTAAAAATAAACATCACAGTGAATCAGAATGGTACTCCCACTACTCTTGGATTGTTTGATTTCTAAATTTCACATGATATCCACTGACTATTAACAGTCATTTTAATTATCCTCACATACATAACTTTCAAGTTGGCAAAGTCCTTTACGTAGGTTATCTCATTTGAGACCTGCAACAACCTTCAGAGGTTGATAGTATAGGTAGGACTATCCCCATTTTGCAGATGAGGATGTGAAGATGCTAGAGGCTAAGTGGTCTTATAGCCATGGTCTTGCACTTGTGTAGTCTTGACATGTGCACCAGTATGTGTGAAAGGTAGAATTTCACCCCATGTCTTCCCAACTCCAAGTCCAGAATTCCATCCACTATACCATGACATTTCTCATAAATGAGCCTGATGCTTTCAGTGCCTAAGTCTCCTTTTCAATTTAACAAACATGTATTAAATGCCTTTGATGTGCCAGGCACAGGGGTTATAAAGACAAAAATAAGACAAAGTTTGCCCTAAAAAACCTTACATTTTCTTCCTCCATCATGGTAGGCAGCTTCAGAGGGTTTTGAATGATGAACTGTTAGGGCCACTTGGATATCCCAGCAAGCATTGGGCCTTACACACTTGCCTAACCTCTGTACTTTCAATACATCAAAAGGTTTGACTTGAGGATCTACCATTTACTACTGCTTCTCTGATTTTTGACAAATTATTTCATTTCTCTGGGCCTCAGTTTCTTTATCTGTACAATTAAATTAGTGAACTAGATAGTTTCTAAGATTCCTTCCACCTCTAAATCTTTGATCCCTGATTCCATAAATGTAAACACTCCCTCCACTGATAGAGATACTTCCATCACTTCATAAATGGCTTTTATTATTTGCTGTGGCCAAAAAAAAATCATCATCTGGTTGCCAATCGTCTGGAGATGAACTCTGTACTTAACTAAATTGATAAAATGGTACATGAAAAGCAGATCATCTGTCACTAGAGTAATACATGAAGCTTAGCAAGAGATGCCAGCTTTATTCTGGGTTAGCCTTTGAAATACCAGGGTCACCCTATACCATAAGGTACCATTGGAGGAAGGGAAGACCACCTTAGCTTGCCATGATCGATATATGAAGTTAACAGCTTGACTTTGGACTGGAGCTTTAAACAGTGTGCTCTCATTAGCAACACAATCACAGTCACCATAATCATTATGACCATCCTTCTCGTTACCATTGCCACTGCCACCGCCACTACAGGTGTTCACCAAACACCTACTCTGAGTTAGGATTATTTTCCAGAGGCCTAATGCCTAAATTAATGTATTATGTTAACTGCATTTATTCTTCATTTTCTTAAGAATAGAAGGTTTGGTGTCTTTACGATGTTTTCCTTCATAGAATATAAGCTCGTGAAGGGCAAAGGCTATCTCTGTTTTGTCTCTATATGCCCCTTACCTAGCCTGGTGCCTGGTGCGCAGTACCAGATAAGTACCTATCTATTGACTATTTGATTTCTATTCTTAACTCTGTAGTCTAGATCACTATTAATTGTTCTATGTTGTGTTTTACAGGAGGGAATGCAGATTTTAGCGGATATCAGAGATTTAAATCTTAAAGGTAAGTATGCATGTGGGAAATATGGAAATGAAATATGACTATATGGTGCCTATATTGTTCACGAGTTTTTATGTGTGTAAAAATCATGGCTAGCCACTACTAAGTGTAAGAGAAAGTCAGAGAGGGAGAAAGGGAGGGAAGGAGAGGCAAAAAGAGAGATAGAGAGAGAGAAGGACAGACATAGACAGAGAAGGAGAGATAGAGAGAGGAAGGGGGAAGGGTACGGAGGAGAGAGAGAGAAGAGGGAGGAAGGGAGGGAGGGGTGGAGCCAAGGAGAGAGGAACAGAAGGAGAAAGATGGAGAAAGGAAAGATGGAGAGTGAGAGAGAGAAAGAGAGAGAGAGAGAGAGAGAGAGAGAGAGAGAGAGAGAGATTGAGAACGGCAATATATAGAGAGAAGGAAAGATGAAAAAGAGAATAAAACGAGAAGTTGAGAAAGAGAAAAAAGAATGGAGAAGAAAATTAAAGAGAAAACAAGAGAAAAAAAAGAGGAAGAAGTTGAAGGGGGAGAGGAAAGAAGGAGACATCAATCCCTCTGAACCAGGTAGAAAGGTAAAGGAGGAAGAAAAGAGGGGAAAAAAATGGGAAAAGAGGAACTCTTTGCCACTGTCTCCCTTGGTTCTCATAATGGATCACCACATTCCCTCTCTCCCTACCAACAACTATCTCCTGTTATACCACTTTGTACCATGGGACATTGTTTCTGAAGGTAATGTTTTTGTTCCCATCTCTTGTAGAAATACTAGAGTTGGGGGGGGGGGGAGGTGTCCACTTTATCAATTACCTTGTAACAACTTTATCCAAAGAAATGTGCCTGCACAATCTCTCTAAAGCTCCTCTGTGTCCCATAAGCCCTAGGATAGAAAGCATCCCATAAAAATATCATAAAAGTAACTAGTAAACATCTAGTGCTTTAAGGTTTAACAACAAGCATTTATTAGACATTTTTTTTGTATACCAGGTACTGTACAAAGCATTGGAAATACAAAGAAAAACAAAATCGAGCCGTCTTCACAGAACTCACATTCTGATGGGAGTTGGAGGTGACAAAATGCAAACAGTCATGTTCATACAAGATATATGCAGGATAAATTTGAGGTGAACCCAAGAGTAGGGGCTCACCTTGAGGGGAAGCAGGAAATGCCTATTGCTGAAGGTAGAATCTGAGTTGTCTTAAAGGAAGCCTGGGAAACAAGGTAGAAAAGATGAAGAGAGAAAGCCCTCCATGTCCAGGAGAAAAGCCAGGAAAAAAAGACACAGGCTCAGGAACTGGTGTCATCTTCAAAGAACAGCAATAAGGCAGGTGTCATGGGATCATAGAGCACATACAGGGGAGTAAAGTGTAAAAAGACCACAGAGCTGGGGAGGGGCCAGGTTAGAAGAGCTTTAAAAGCCAAACAAAGTATTTTATATTTGATCCTGGAGATAATAGGGAGCAATTGCTTGGAGTTTATTGCTTGGAGGGGTAGGGTGGGTGGGGTGAGACAGGCAGCAAAATAACAAGGTCAGACTTGGCTTTAGGAAGATCATTTTGGTAGCTGGAGGATGGACTGGAGTGGGAAGGCACTTTAGGGAGAGAGATCAACCAAAATGCTATTGAAAGAATCCAGGTGTGACATGATAGGGGTGAGGTCATATATCTAAGAGACGTTATAAAGTAGAAACAGCAAGACTTAGCAACACATCGGATATGAGCAGTTACTGGGAGTGAGGAAATGAGAACGCTACCTAGATTGTGAGCTTTGGTGACTGGAACGATGGTGGTGCCCTTGCCAGCAATAGAGAAGTTTAGGAGAAGAAAGGTTTTGGAATGAGATATAATGAGTCCAGTCTTGGATAGATTGAGTTTAAGAGTTCTTTGGGATATGAACTTTGACATATCCAATACGCATTTGAAGATATGAGATCAGTGGTCAGGAGGGAGGTTAAGGCTGGTTAAATAGATCTGAAAATCATCTACAGAGTCAATAAGTGAATCCATGAAAGCTGATGAGATCACCAATTGAGATAATATACAGGGAAAAAAGAGGGCCTAGAACAGAGCACTGGGGGAAACCCACAGTGGAGGATACCTTGGAGTTCATTTATTCTAAACTCTTCATTTTGCTGAAGAGCAAACTGAAGCCCAGAGAAGTGACTTACCCAAAGTAACACAGACAGTATATGGTAGAGTGACCCTTTAAACCCAGACCCTCTGGTTCCGTATCCAGTGTATTTTCACCCATAGCACATTGCCTCCTATTCATTCTCAAAAACAAATATTTGAAGTACATAATGCAAGCATGATGACCCTCATTTTACAAATGAATGAACTGAAGTTAAGAGAGGCCAAATGAATTGACCAAAGTCACATGTCTAGTAAGTGCTAGAGTCGGGATTCAATTCAATACTGTCCCAAAGCTACATCTCTTCTATACAGGCAATTTCTCAATTTCCAAGTAAGATCCAGGAATAGAAAGGTGATATCAAAAAGATGAGGCAGGAGGGAGATGAAAATTAATCAAAATACTCCCCATTTATGGGACCACACACAATGCCTGGAAAATGCTAAGATGATTTATACGCTCATTACAAAATACCATATTTTTGATGCAAATACATTCTCAGATAATTTATTCATCCTCACCAAATGTCATGGGAAAAGAAAACATATTGGTGGATTTCACTAATGGCAGACTTTTGCAGTGATATTTATCATCAAGTTGAGCACTTAGGTTTATGTTAATGTCTTTTTCATGCTACTTTTTCATTATCGTATTTTGACATTATCTAGGATGTATCAACTTTTAGAATTTCTTGTGTCTTCAGTTGTAAGGCACTGTACAAAAAACAGCTTTGTGCATATTTTATGGAATAAAAAATTCACCTTCATGCAGTTTCCATTCTGGAGCATTTGCTGATTGGCTAAGATTAATCTCTAGGATAAAAACAGACAACTTAATTTTCAGAAAGGGATATCACTAGTGCTCAACGACCCAGGCCCGATACAATAGGTGCTGGCACTGATGGAAAAAAACAAGGCTAAATGGTATTTCTTTTCTAGGCCTGGGTGTTAACAAAAACATAAAACTAAAACCAATTTCCTTTGCAAAGACAAGAATGCCTGGCACAAGAATGAATTTGTGAAAGGGGAAAAACGCACTGACCCATCAAAGAAAACACAGTGATGAAGTTATGTACAGGTGACTTGGCATAGAAAAACTAAGAGAGGATCTTAAGACAAAAAACAGCCATATATTTGTTTCCATAATGAAGATTTGGCATAGAATTATAGGATTCCAAAGCCAAAGGGACCTTGGAACATGGAGCATTAAGCACGGGAGAAATCTTAGAACATCAGGGATAGGAGGGACCATAGAACATAGAGTATTTAACATGATGGCAGTCAGGGAATGTTAAAGGACCCCAGAACATAGGCTATCAGAGTTATAAGGGACCTTACAACTGTTGGGGGTTGGTGCCAGTGGAACTTTGTCCTTGAGGACACAAAGGAGAGGGTTAAGGATTGGACTTGTGATTTCAGTGGTATAGGCAGAGCTCCCAAATGAGGAAAGTACTTCTGTAACTGACCATCTTAGAGTTGTCCAGAATGCCAAGAGGTTTAGTGGCTTGCTCAGGGTCACATGGCCAACAAAATTCGTGGCTAGTCAAACTCAGGTCTTCCTAGATTCAATGCCATCCTTATGTCTACTACATCTCACTGTGCTTAATAAAGGCTTATTGTTCAATTAATAGCTAGAGAAGGCTGGGGTAATGCTCACAGACTCATTTTAGGACTACAAATACATGCCAACAGAAGAAACCTTCAAGATTATCTAATTCATTCTCTCATCTTTCAAATGAAAAAACTGGAAAAAGAGAGAAAGGAAAGGACTTACCCAAGGTCACGTAATTAATTAGTAGAAAAACCAGGACTGGAATCTAGAACTTTTGACTCTCAGTCCTGTTCTCTTTTGGCCACCCCACAGTACTTCTACTTATTGAGAGTTTTGTTCAAAATTTCACTGAACGTCTAAAAATAATAACCCGCAAAAGAAAATGCGTATCACATAGTATAAGAGCTAGCAGTTACACAGCTCTCTCTGTAGTCATATAAGCTCTCTTGGAAAATGTCAGGTACTTGGCAGATACTGATCTCCTTTTATCCTCATATGCCTAGAAACCAGGGACTATTATCATTCCCATTTTATAAATGAGGAAACTGAGGCATAGAATGGATGAGTGATTAGCCCAGGGTCATATGACAAGTATCTGAAGCTGGATTTAAAATCAGGTCTGCTTCACTCCAAGGCCACCCCAGGCTGACTCAAAAGCTGCTTATATACTACTTCTGGGCTGAGTGGGTACTTTCTCCAATATTAACATGTTATTAATTCAATGAAAAAAATATATAGGTTGAGTTCTAAGCCATCTCTCTCCTCATATAAGTGCATTAAGTACCTACTGTGTTTGTAGGGCTGGACTAGGCATGGAAAGAGACGCAAACTTTTGATTGGAAATAATCTCTATCTCGAGGGAAAAGAGGAGGAGTGGGAGGGGCAGAAAATTTAAAACTCAAAATCTTATGGAAGTGAATGTTGAAAACTAAAAATCAATTAATTTAAAAAAAGAAAAAAAGAAAAAAATAGTCCCTATCTTAGCTTAAGAGTCTAGTAGGTAGGTAAGCTAGGTCAGGGTATCAGTAAAACAGGCAAAGGGCCCAGCAAGCCTTTGACACTACACCATGTACCGTACAACAAGGGGAATTTCATACACACACACACACACACACACACACCCCAAAGTAAAACTAAGGAATTCAGAAGGAATGCAGATACCAATAACCTCATGCTATCAGGCCCTGGGACACTTAAAAATCTCAATGACCAAACTATTTTACCAGACCTCAAAAGCAAAAACTTTATGTCAGCAGATTTAAAGTCCTTGGATGGAGGGCAAGAAAGGAAAGAAAGAAACGAAAGAAAAACAGCCTCTACCCTCTACCCTCTACCCTCTTTCCTATTCTGTTCCATTTTAGTCCCTGAGCTGGAATTTTCCCAACTCTAATTACTTAATGCCCACATTTTAACAATTAAAAATTGACTTAATGATATTAGAATCTCGTATTGAAATTCATTCATTTAGCTGTTTACTCATGGGAGTGGTAGCTATCCTCTTAGTGACTAATTATTGTATAGGACAAATTTAAACCAACATTACCCTTTGACCTTGACACATTGGTCTATCACTGGGTAATTCTGTCTTCTCGTTCTGTGGGTGGCCTTTACATACACACACACACACACACACACACATACACACACACACACACATGTTTGTGTATATATGTATAAATACATGTACATATATACGTGTGTATATATGTGAGTGTGCATACCTGTGAGTATGTATGAATAAGGTAGAAGAAGAAAAATTAGACTAGGAGTCAGACCACCTAGGTCCTTAACACCTCTTAAGACCTCAATTACTTACTTCATCTGTAAAATGAAAGGATTTAACCATATGATTCCTGAACTCTAATCTTTGGCTCCTTACACATACACACAATGCACATATCCCACTCAACATGGCATAGTGGAAAGAACGCAAAACTTGCAGTAAGGAAATCTGAGTTTGAATCTCATCTCAAATACCTGTGCTACCACAGGCACATTTATTCTCTTTGGATCTCACATCATCACTTGTAAAATAGGAAAGAGAATGTAACAACCTCCCAAGGTTATTTTGAAAAAAGTTCTTTGCAACCCTTAGAAAAATGACCTATTATTGTGATTACTGATTCCTGTCTGGAAGTTAGTAACATGTTCTCTCTGGTCTTCACAGATCATGGGAAGATGGTTGAAGTTTTGTTGTTGGGTTTTCCTTGTTTGTTTTTGTGTGTGTGTGTTTTTTTAACCAAGAAAGATTAAGATTATTCTGTTTAGTCTCAGAAGACAGAACTAGGAACAACGGGTAAAAATACCAGGGAGGAAGATCCTTAGTATCAAATTTAGAACTGAAAGATAACTTGGAGGTCACCAAGTCCAAACCTCTCACTTTTACAGATGAGAAAACTGAGGACTGGATTGCTCAAGGTCACATGGGTATCCTGTGTATAACAGAGGCAAAGCTCAAACCCAAGTACTAGGACTCCAAATCTGCCGCCTCATCAACTGTCCCACCGTGTCTTTGGCACAACATACGGACTATTCCAAAGTGGAAGGGGGAGTGGAAGGGAGAAGGACCAGAATGGCTAGAGTAGAAGAGACCATTCAGGAGGAGGTGAAAGAGCTGGAGATGGCGAGTGGGCAGAAGAGGAGATCTAAAGTGTGCATGATAACTGCCTTCAAGTAGAGGTTTAGACATTGCATGCTTAGCCTCAGAGGGCACAATCAGGAGTAATGTGAAGAAATTTCAGCGATCGTTTTGGTCTTCAATACCTTGGGACTTCCCAAGATAAAAAGGGCTGCTTTGGGGGGTAACAAAGTTCCCATTTACTAGAGGCCATCAATCAGAGGCTGATTGTTAGAAAGACTATAGTGAGCATTTCTATACAGGTAAGGATCGGGCTAGACAGCCGCTCATAAACTAGGTTATTGTTACACTAAGATGCTCCTACATGTAACTGTCTGAGCTCATCTCTACGTAATGATATTTTCTAGGAATTATTTAGATTATTATTCTTGAGATAATAATAATGATTGTGTGTATGTGTGGGTATTTAAGGTTTCCATAATGTGACTCTGAGCAAGTCGCTTAACATGTCTGCCTCAATTTGCTCATCTGTAAAATGGGAATTATAATAGTGCCTGCCTTCCAAGGTTGTTGTAAGGATCAAATGAGATAATATTTATAAAGAGCTGTGCTAACCCTAAAGTACAATTTAAGTGCTAGCTATTATTATTAACATTATTATTATTACTATTACTATTATTGTTGTGGTTCAGTCATGCTTGTGTCTTCATGAGCCCACGGACCATAGCATACCAGGCCCTTCTATCCTCTACTACTATATGATTTATTCATTTAAACAATCCTGTGAGGTATTTCCCTCCCATTTTAGAGATTAGAAAATTGACAATCTGAGAGGTTAAGAATCTTATATATTTACTATCAGTGAGGTTTTGGGTGAGGTGGAATTTAACCCTTTTAAGTCTTCTGAATCCAAAGCCCAGCACTCTGTTCCATTCCTCACACTGCCTTTTTTCACCTTGTTTTGAGGGGCAATCTTATGACTGAACACTTTCAGTATAACCAAAAGATTCCATCTAATTTCTGACATCACTCAATTTCCTAATTTATGAAACAATATCTGTGGTCAAATGACCTGGCTTCAAATCCTCTCTAGCTTGTGTTATTTTGGGCAAATCATGTCCTCAATTTGAGCCTCAGTTTCATTAATTGTGCAATAAAAGGTCAAACTAAATGATCCCAAAGGTCCCTTCCAACTCTCAATCCTATGCTCTTTAGCCTCAGCCTGCAAAAACCCATTTTTGGCTTTTCCGTTCTCTCTTTCATCTCTCAGACTATCTCCTTGCTTGAAGGAGTTTCTGTATCAGGCCTCATCAATTGCACAGAAAATTAAGTCCCTAGCACTGCTCATCGTTTTGACTCATCAATAATTAATCACAGGGATATAAAGTTTTAATATTTAATTTCTGCATAATATCTCTACATTACAATTGTGATAGGCCCAAACTGGTAACATACTGTAATTACTAAATTTCATGGTCCCAAAAACTGACTAAGGAATGGATTGAGTCTCCATAACTGTGAGGTCTCCTTGATTCACTATTGCCCACTCCTACATCTGCATGTGAGTTTAAAACATTGATGGAACACCAAGAATAATGCTTACAAGCTACCTGAGTTGGGTTTAAAATCTTCTTCTCACTGAAGCAGACAATGCCAGCTATTCGTGGGAAAACTGTAGCTTCCAGTTGAAATGATGATATATTCTTGGGGTTCTGCTGCTCTAAAATGAAGAGTTTGGATAGCATGATATCAGTTCCCTTCCAGATCCAGCATTCCATATTCTTTGTTCTAGGTTTCTTCAGCTCTACAATTCAAGCACTCTAAACTTGAAAACACATTTATTGTCTCATTTACAAATAGTAAACTATGTGATTGTTTTAAAAGTTGGAGATAGCCCCAAAGATCAGCAAGTTTACCTCGTACCTCCCATCTACAAATTTTACAGGGAAAAAGAAGGGAAAAGATGAATGAAATCTCAAAAGGTTAATTGCCTGGCCCAAGGGTATACAATTGTCTAATGGCAAAATAAGGACTAGTGTCCAGGACACATCCCATGTGCATGGTCCCATGCACCATGTGTTCATGCTCTATTAGTTAATAAATATTGATAAAATGTTAGCTCATGCCATGCATATTCTTGGTTTGACCCTGCGGCAAACATAAAGATAGATATAACATGGTCCCCACCCTTAATTTTTGTTGTTGTTCACTCATTTCTGACTCTTTGTGACCCAGTTTGAGGTTTTCTTGGCAAAGATACTGGAGTAGTTTGCCATTTCCTTCTCCTGCTCATTTATAGATGAGGAAAACGAGGCAAACAAAGTTAAGTGACTTGCTCCAGGTCACCGAGACTGTGAGCTTCTCGAGATGATAGACTGTCTTTTGCCTTTATTTGTATGGCCAACATGTAGCACAGTGCCTCGCACATAGTCAGCACTTAATAAACGCTTACTGACTGACTGACTGACCACCGAGATCCTTTTGTTAGAACTGAGGGAAAGAAGATTAAGAAAAATATTTTCAAGTAAGTAGACTGGCCCCGCATTTTAGGAAGGGTATTGACAAATTACAATGTGTCCAGAAAAGAATGACCAAGATGAAGAAAGGACTGGAAATATGAAAGAACTATAGGGAGAAAGATTTTAGCCTTATAGGAGAAAAAAGAAAACATTCTAATAATAGGTATTGCCAAAAAAAATAAGGAAAAGAAAAATGGAAGGGGTTGCCTCAGGACATGGTGAGGTAGTGAGAGAAATGGTCTATTAACCATTAGTAACGCAGGGAGGATTGTTCTTTAGGTCAGGGCTTGGCTAGATGAATTCTAAGGTTCCTTTCAGCTCTGAGTTTCTGAGTCACTCTGGTGGGGAGAACAGAACAAACAGCTAGGCAGAGCCATCTTACGTCATGTGTCATGTGAGGTAACAGCCCTTGGAAGAGACCAATTGGTTTAGGAATAAAGATCAAGCCAGCAGGTGAAAAACCCGCAGCAAAGACTTGATTTAGTTTGTGCTGATAACATTATCGGCCACCAGATGGCGTAAAGGCAAACCTTCAGAGACAACGTACTAAAATCTGTTGGGCTCTTAAGACCGCATGTCTTTTACAGCGTTTTAGAATACTAAAAATTTTAAAAAATCATTTTGACACTGCCCCTGCTCTCATGTAGTTCACAGTCTTGTGAGGGGATAAGAACTCAGTGCAGATAAAGGACATGCATGACAGACACAGACCAGACCCACTATTTCTTTGGTGCAGGGAATTCCCAGTAAGGAACTTCTCTACCACAGCAGGTTGACACCTTCTCTGCAATTTGCCTAAAGTATAGAGAGACTAGGCAAGTTGAGTTGGGTCATGGATGCCAAAAGTGAGACTTAAATCCTGGTCTTTTAGGCTTTGAAGCTACCACCCCATCTATAATGTCACTATAATGAACAATAGTACACAGTAAATATTTAAGAGCCTGTTGCCTATCATGTACTGATATATGCTGTGTGACCATGGACAAGTTGTTTAACCTCTCAATGTCCCAAACAATTCTCTATGACTATAAATTACAGAGGAATTGCAAATCTGCATAATTGGGAGTGGGGGAAGGAGGAGGAATTTCCATCCACAACAATGCAATCACAGGTGCAAACTCTGACCTCCACCCTCCCAAAAAATAAATAAATAAATAAAAAGTATGCAAAGAACTAATACCTTAAAAATACAAATAAATTAAAATCAACTAGCTATGGGACAGGATATCGTGGGAGTGACTTCATTTCCTCAGGCTTTGGTTTCCTCTTCTGAAAAAGTCTCCACCTCAGGGTCTCAGTTTGATGGATTTGGATTGATGCCTTTCTAAGCTCCCTTATAGTTCTAATGTTCCATGATTCTCAGTGGTGCAGTAGATAGGACTTTGGACTTGTAGTCAGGAAGACTTGAGCTCAGATCCTGCTGCAGACACTCCCTAGTGTGTGATGCTGGGCAAATCATTTAGACTCTCCAAACCTCAGTTTCCTCATCTGTAAAAGATTTCCTTCTGATATTACTTCCTTTTATACTTTACATATCTTGTACACACAGTTATTTGCCTATTATTTCCTCCATAAGAAAGCAA
Organism: Vombatus ursinus; assembly: GCF_900497805.2. Classification (NCBI taxonomy): domain Eukaryota; kingdom Metazoa; phylum Chordata; class Mammalia; order Diprotodontia; family Vombatidae; genus Vombatus; species Vombatus ursinus. The sequence continues at coordinate 19,397,047 of NW_020954596.1, read as the reverse complement.
AATCCTTGAGGGCAGGGACTATACCTGGCACACAATAAGAGCTTTATTCATACTTGTTGATTTACTAAAAGGGCAACAATAATAAGCACCTCTCTCACACAGTTGTTGTAAGGATAAATGATGAAGTATATGTAAAAAAGAACTTTACAAATAATAAGTGATATCAAAATGGTATCTATTTCAACATAAGACTGTTGAGTACATGGAGGGTGCTAATGTGCAACAAGACCAGAAAGGTAAGTTGAGGCCAGAATGAAAAGGGTTTTAAACCCCAAGGGGTTTATATTTGATTCTGGGGGCTATAACAAGTCACTAGAGTTTATTGAGTAGAGGAGTGACATGGTCAGATTTATGGTTTAGGAAAATCAGTTAGACTCTGACAAAAGATTTAGCAGGAACATTGATTTTTGATTGTCACAGTGATGGGATTGAAAAAAGACAACTTAAGAACAACAGAGAACTTTACCCTTGGCCAAACCAAGTGTCCCAGGGGAAAGGACACCCCTGAACACCCCTGTGAATTCCCAGACTCTCAGAAAAGGGGAAAATTAATTCTATGTCTTCCAATTTGGCACCACATAAATCCTCATGTGGAAGAGACTTCTGGGTAATATAATTTTAAAAGGCAAGCATATAAATTTTAGAGCTGCATCAGTCAATGTGTCTTCAGGCATGTTTTATGTTCCTTTGTTGTTAAGAATGTTGGTGATTTTTGGATTTCAATCCATAGTTGAAATTTGCATGTAGAAAGCCAAGTGTCAGCATTAGGCAATACAATAATAAAATATTGTTCATGATCCTTCTCTAATTTGGCAGTACCCATAGACCTCAATATGCTGGGAGGGACCTGAGAAATAATATAATCCAACAGGAATCTGCTGTCCTAAGAGGCAAACGAGAGCAGTGGAAGGAGTGATGGACCTGGAGTCTGGCAAGACCCAGGTTTAAATCATTCCTGTGACACTGACTAGTTGTGTGGACATAAGCAATTACTTGTTTCTCTGAGCTTCAGTTTCCTCCCCCCCCACCAAAAAAAAAAAAAAACGGCAACAGTAATTACTTTGTTGGATGGGGGAGATGATGTATGTCTACAGTACTTTGTAAAGTGCGGTATCCCTCATCTTCTCATCTGTTCTCCCTCTAATGTGTCTTCCACACTTTAAATTATTACTCTTTATATATAAATGTGATCATGTCACTTCTCTATTCAAACCCCTTCCATGGCTCCCTAGTACCTACAGAATAAATTTCAAATTCTTCAACACAGTCTAATTGTCCAGCACTATTTCAAACAACCATTTTCTACATATTCTATGGTCAGCCAAAATAAGCTACTTGCTGGTTCATTGAATATGTCCTGTTACTTTCTGCCTCTTCACCTTTGATTATATTGTTTCCCTGTCTCTGGAGAATATCTCTTTCTCCCACCATCTTTTGTTGAATTTCTACAACAATAATAATAACTCATATTTATATAGTGCTTAAAGTTTACAAAGTATTTTACAAATATTATCTTATTTGATCCTCATAACAACCCTGTGAGGTAAGTGTACTTATTATCTCCATTTTGCAAATGATAAAACTGAGGCTAACAAAGCTGATCCTTCAGTTAGATATGATTATTCCTTCCCTAGACACAACATAGCACACTGCACTTTTTTGTGCTCTTATTATTCTAATTAGAGTGACAGAGTAGTGTGAAGTAGTGAAAAGGATACTGACAATAGATATCAACATCCCAGCTCTCCGTGATTGGATCTTTTGACATGTTCTCTGAAACCATGGACTCCAAGCCTCAGTTTATTCACCTGTAAAATGGGAATAACTATCCACCCCCATAGGGCTGTTATAAATGAACTGAATTGTCAAGAATTGTACAAAAGTAAGCTATTGTTACTGTGCATTATAATTATTCATTCAAAAATTGCGTGACCTCTCCTAGACTTAGCTAGAAGTCTTCAAGCTGAAGCTGGATGCTCCGCTATGGGTTATATTGTAGAGAGAAGTTTTGTTCAGTACTACTTAATCTAGAGAGCTGCTTAAATCCCTTCCAATTCTGAGGTCCTGTGGGGCATGGGTCATCCAAACTTTAAACCTTCCCCAGGGCTTAGCATAGAGTTCTGCTCAAAAAAAAAAGACTAAATAAGTGTTGGATTGAATGTGACCACATAAGCCAATTGCAGCCAGACCAGGACAAGAAGAGGTCAGGTCTCCTGGCATCTAATCCAGAGATTTTTTTCCACTAGACCATATTAGTATTACCAAGAAGAATGTCCTTTATTAGAAAATACATTCAAGCAGACAACGTGAAAAGTAACATGTCAATTTTATCATATTCTTTCTCAAAAGCAAGTTGTGCATCAGTGGCATCAGACTCAAATGGAAACTGATCACTGCTGGCCACTTATTAACTTAGAAAACCACAAATTAATTGTCTCTGTTGTATTGTATTTTCATCTTTTGTTAAACATTTCCCAATTAAATCTTAATTGGATTTGGATTGCACTGAGGAGTTTCACTGGCCTACAGTTTGACACCTCTATTGTACATAATAGAGATTCTCAGTTTCACATATAAACTTTTTTCTGCTTTACTTCATCTATGAAAATATTCTTTTTTTGATGTTAAGATAAAAAAAGAACTTTTTAAAGAAAAAATGCAATTTATTACTTCTTATCCTCTTAAAATTCTCACTAATTTTCTTTGTTAATTATTAAGCATTTGCATCTGACTTTCACATATTGGCAATAATGTCAGCATTTAAATTCAGGTTTTCTTACTCTAGGACTCTTTCTACTATAACAGTCTTCATCTCTAAGTCTGAACCACATTAATTGAGGGAATCATAAATTCAGAGCCAAGAAGAGACATTTGAGGTCATATAGTCCAACTCATTCATTTTACAGAAAAGAAAATTGAGACCCTGAGAGGGGAAATGACTTTTCTGAGATCCCAAGTTATAAGTAAAAGAGTAAGGATTTGAACTCAGGTACTCCAGCTATGGGTCCAGTAGTCCCTCCATTAGTTTCCATTGCCCCTTTGAGAGTCCTATATTTTCTCTCCTGACACAGGACATGATAATATCTGCAGATATGTCAAGGTAAATGAATTCATTATTATGTTGCCAGTGTTTCAATAATGTGCTCTGTTGCTGTTTTTCAGGAGAAAGTGAAGCCAAAGGAATCCAGGTAAACAGAATCATTACCAATGATGTGCAGAAGCACATCTACTTGGCAATAGAAGTAGAATGATGTCAGTGTTAAATGACCATTGGTGAAATGTGCTCTAAAAGTTTGTTAAGATTCTATTTGCTATGCTCACATGACTTGGGCAGTTGGGAACAGTGGAGAAAGCACAGGGCTTGGAGTTTCAAGACCGGGCTTTGAATCTTAGCTGTGATTGATGCTTACTCTTCTGTGACCATAAGCAAATCACTTACTTCTGTCTGAGCCTCAGTTTCCTCATCTGTAAGATGGAGATTACAATCTTAAAGCTGCCTGCTTCAATTTGATTCCATAAAGTAGATCAAGCAATTATTATGTGCAAGGCACTGGGGATACAATGACAAAATGAGAGTTCCTCAAGCAGCTTACATTCTACTGAGGGGAAACAATCTGTACAAAGATAAATAATATTATTTACATACCTACATACATATACACATATATGTATATATATGCAAAGTAAACACAGAGTTATTTGGGGGACAGGAGAGAATACTTACAACTTCACAGAGCTCTTTTGAGGGAAATGCTTTATAAATCTTAAGGTGATATCAAATATGAAATCTCATATTTATCTATTAAAAATGTAGATGCAATTGAGATTGTCAATGCTCCCATTCACACTACTTGCCATTTCTCTTTTCTCTAGAATCCTTTGCCACCTCCTCGGTAAGACTCTCAAAATACGTTCGTTTGTTTTTTCATGAAAGCATTTTCTCCTTCACTTGGTAATTCAGATTTTAGAGGATTCAGAGCTGGGCTTAGTTAGAATCCCATAACTAAAATTTCTACTAGAGAAATAAGCCCAGGGGGATGGAAGCTCTTCAAGAATGAAATTCTGGTGACATAAAGGGAAACCAATTCTGATGAGGAATAAAAAGGGCTATTGTGTAAAAAGACAAATGTGGAAGCCCAGGGGACTCACCAACCAGTTTAGAAAAGGAAAGGCATGTACAGAAAATGGAAACAAGGGCAGATGAAAGAGGAAGAATACAATAGGGTGCTACGGTCTTGTAGGAATAGAGTCAGGATTGTAAGAACTATGTTTAATGCAATTACCAACCCCAATGCCAAAGGACCAATAAGGAAGGATACTACCCATCTCCTGACAGAAAGGGCTCAGGTTACAGAATAGGACAAGGTTTTTGTTTTTGTTTTCCAGCAGGAGAGTTGGGAGCAATAGAAGAAGAAGGAAGGAAGGAAGGAAGGAAGGAAAGAGACAAAGAGAAAGAGAGGGAGGGAGGAAGGAAGAGAGGGAGGGAAGGAGGAAGAAAGAAAAAAAAGAGAGAGAAAAGGAAGGAAGGAAAGAAAGAGAAATTCATTGAAATATTTTTGAATATACAGAAGAAAACAGAAAAAAGATTAGAAGAAAACTCAGACAAGCTAGACACTCTTGAAAATTTTGTGTTGAATTCATTATATGCTTAAAAGGAAAAGCAAGCTGTGCATAATACAGATTTACAATTCCATGGACAATATTCTTTCTCTGTTCTACTTGGTATGTTTTCGAAAAGTTTAAATTTTAAAAAAAATAAAAGAAAGAATAGGGTCATAAGAATGAGCTTGAGGTTGTCAAGGAAAGCTAAGAACAACACCAACAGCAAAAAGGGGGTGCTGAATGAACTTTGAACTAGAGAGGATGGAACAAGAAAGGCAATGTAGCTCCAATATCTCTACCCTTCTCAAAACTTCCTCATGGCTGTGGAAGGACAACTGATTTTAGAAACAATCTAAAACATATTTTAGAAACATAGAGTGTCTCATTTCCTATATCTATTTCCTATCTTGTAAGAACTATTTTTTTTAAGTCTTGTGATCTTTCAAATTGATCTTTTTTGTGTCTATAATAACAGGCCTCCAAACAGCCTTCCAAAGAAATATCGATCCCTTCCTCCTGAACCAGAAAAGAGTAGGCTCATTCTAGACCAAAGAAATGATTTCCTAAAAGCTGACAGAAGCACCAGGTAAGAGTTTTGAGCTGTACACGCCACAGACAACTGTCAGAACTGCTTTTTATGAGAGAAAGAAAAATAAATAAGTTTCCGTTCAATACATCCATATAAGAATTAAATGACCACTAGAAATATAATCTTGGGAAAATGTCAACCTAATTTCTTTCTAAAAATAAAGTTGCTGTTAAAGAATACTAGTAAGTATTAATAATAAATACTTAACTAATAACACTAATAAACACTTAACTTCCCTGGGCCTCAGTTTCCTCATTTGTAAAATGAGGTTATTGAACTAGATGATCCTATTTCATCTAATCCAAAAAGCCTTTCTTAAACATGTATTATGTACGAGGCATCGTGCCACGTTTTGGGAATAAGAAAACAAAATGATTAATAGTACCTACATTTAAGGTATTTATTTTCTACTTATATGTTCTCCAAAGTCCCTTGAAACTCTAAATTCAATGATTCCCATTCCCATTTAAAATAACTCTTTACAGTTTACAAAGTAATTTGCTGTGAGGTAACCAGGCCAAAAATTATTATTACCACTTTACAGATGAGGAAACTGAATCTCAGAGAGGTTGAGTGATTTGTCCACAATCACACAGTCAGTAAAAAGAACCAGGACTCAAATCCTAATTTCTTTTCTCGAAATCCCCTACACTAGGGCAGCTAGGTGGCACAGTGGATAGAGCACTGGCCCTGAAGTCAGGAGGACCTGAGTTCAAATCGGGCCTCAGACCAAACACTTGACACTTACTAGCTGTGTGACCCTGGGCAAGTCACTTAACCCCAATTGCCTTAAAAATAAATAAATAAATAAATCCCCTAAACTTTCTTTGACATCCTGCAGCCATCCAAGAAAGACACATGGACAAAGGTTTAACTTGATCCCTTTAGAAACTCCAAGAGTTTGAATCAGGAAACCGTATTCACAAACTAGAAGGAACTTACTGTTTTTGATTCAGTACAGTTTCTCAATTCTCAATCACTAAATCACAGTAAGTGAAAACATCATACAAAAACACATTTGTCAAAAATGTTATTGCTTCTTTGACAAATAGATATTGAAAAATCCAGACCTCTAATATTAAGTGTCCATGATAGATCGCTTCTCTCATCACTCAAAGAATATTTGTTACCCTGCTGTGATCATAAAAGGCAACAAGTCCAATTAGCGACATGTCCCCAAGAGACTTGGTAAGAATGTTTTTAATGAATTTCTTTGGGGTGTAGGAATAGCTCCCTTTCTGCTGTTTTGCCACAGAATATATCTTCAGAGCAATTTAGATTCACTGGGCCAGTGTGACCTGTAATGGCAGGAGCTTTGGATTTGATATCAGAGGGCCTGAGTCCAATCCTCAGCTATGCCTCTTAGTAGCTTCAATGTAAGCAGTCTTCTACTCTCTCTGGGATTCGGTTTCTTAACCTGTTTAAAAAAAAAAAAGTTTGGAGTAGATGAGCTCTAAAGTTCCCTTTCATTCTGTAGTTAAATGTTCTAAGACCCTTCCCAGCTTTAAAAGTGCTCTACAGTTTTGTTAATCACTATCTTCTTTTTGGGGGGGAATAACTAGGTGGCAAAGTAGATAGAGTGTCACACTTGGAGTCAGGAAGACTCATCTTCTTGAGTTCAAATCTGGCCTCAGACTCTTATTAGCGAGCAAGTCACTTAACCCTGTTTGCCTCAGTTTCTTCATCTGTAAATGAGCTGGAGTAGGAAATGGCAAACCACTCCTGTATCTTTGCCAAGAAACTCCCAAATGGGGTCACAAAGAGCTGGGCGTGACACAACAACAAGCATCTCCTTTTTTGAGAGTAGAAATATCCTTCATGGAGCCACAATTTTTTTTTGTTTGTTTTTTCAGGCAAATGGGGATAAGTGACTTGCCCAGAGTCATACAGCTAGTAAGTATCAAGTGTTTGGTCTGAGGCCGGATTTGAACTCGAGTGCTCCTGACTTCAGGGCCAGTGCTCTATCCACTGTGCCACCTAGCTGCCCCTTGGGGCGACAAATTTAAATCACATTTTCATCACCTTGGGTTCCCATGTGAAGGCAGTGCTGAGGAGTTAGAAGACCTGGGTATGAATCCTGGTTCTGCCATTTACTCACTTTGAAATTTTAGGCAGGTCCCTTCAAATCTCTATGTCTGTTTCTTTATTTGTAAAGTTAAGGGGCTAAACTGAATGTTCTCCTAAGACCCCTTCCAGCTCTACATCCTGTGAAGCTTTGGATTATGAACAAATTACTTTTCTGATCTTTGGTTTCCTAATCTTGAAAACTGGAATTATAATACCTATACAATCTATCTCACAGGCTTATTACAAGAATCCAATGAGAAAAATGAATGTGAAAATTATTTGCAACCTAAGATGCTAAATAATAAAGTGATTGCGGAAAGAGTATAAGTCTCAGAGCCAGAAAACTGATCCAAATCTTGGCTCTACCATTTACTTGTTATGTGACCCTTTTAATCATTTAATCTCATTAGTCCTCAGTTTTCTTATCTTTAAAATGGAGATACTCTAATACTCCAGTGGATCTGTGACCTCTTCAATTTGGGAGTTCCCAACCAATGATGCAGGTTGCCATTAACAATAACAGCAATGCTAACAGTAAGAATAAGAATAATACGTTGATACAGAGCTTTCAAGTTTATAAAGTATTTTCCATATGTTACCTTATTTAATCCTTAAAACAACCCTGTTCAATAGGTGCAATAGGTCCCCATTTTATGAATAAAGAGGGTTAATTGACTTATATATGGTCCTTCAACTCCTAAGTGTCTAAGAGAGAAATCAAACTGGAGTCTTCTTGACTCCAAATCCAACCCCTCTATCCATTTTGTCACTTATCCATTATCTTCCCATAAGTTCACAACAATTAGTTCACCCAACTTGCTGGGGACTTCACTCACGGTCTCTTGATATCCCAGTTCTGCTGGAACACATGAACTGCCCACCCATCATCTCTTGTTCTTGATTGGCTCATCTTCTTTTCTGGTCAATGATATCCTTCATATTGCTTCTATGTAATTCCTTACTTATAATGTGTTGTAGCCTGACCACTAGGTATCTCATTAAAATGAGGGTCAGAGTAAAAATCATAATAAAAATAACAAATTTTATCCAACATTTACATAATACTTTAAAGTTTGCAAAGGGCTATAGAGATATAAATATATAGATCCCATTTGATGCTATAATAATATATTAAAACACCAAGAATAATAATAATACATACCTCACAGTAAGAAAAGGAAAAGTGCTTTGTAAAATTTAACTGACTATAGGAATATGAGCTACTATTAATTTTACTCTTTGGGAATGTTGCATCTTAAGATAGATTCCTTCTAATAATATAGTGCATCAGTCAAGTTTTTCATTCTCCCCAATTGTAATTATTCTCGATTGTGACTAGCACTATGTGAGGCACTTAATTTTATTTCTGGGGTATGGCTGTTTAGCCAAAAACAGCTCCATAACTGACTAACTAGGGGACATATGGCCTTAACCTCTGGAACCTCAATTTCCTCATCAATAAAATGGGAACATACTTCAGAGGGCTGTAGTGAAGATTAAACATGCAAGAGCTTTCTAAACTGTAAAACATATAGGAGGGATTATATATTGGCCCTCCATTTTGATGGGGGTGGCTGAGAAAAAAGGCAGGCCCTAGTACAGCATTATCATTGGCCTGCTGAGTGCTAAATACAGATCACAGAAGATCAAAAGCACCTTAGAGCTTCTCCACAGGCAGCATCTTTGATCTTCAACTACCATCACCTCATATGGTTTTGAGTCTCTGTGCTTCCTTCACATATGCCTTCTCCTCTTGTATCAGAGCCCCAGGGGAAAGGTTGGGGTGGGGAGTTGTTATTTTGGGAGAAAGGGAGAAGTCCCAAGCTAGGAAACCCACAACCACATATACCATTGGTTTTCAAAGCTATCTATAAAACAAGATTCTTTTAATATGATTAGGATTATATATAGGGTCCTTCAAGGTCAGCTAACTCAACTCTTTCACTTTGGGGATGATGAATTTGAGACTGGTAGAAATTAAGTGAGTTTGCCCAAGATTACAAAGCTAACACATAGCAGAACCAAAAATTGAATACAAGTCCTTTGCCTCTCAATCTGGTGCTACACCACCTTGCCTAATCCTGCTAAAAAAAAAAAAGTCAGGGAGCTGGAAGGGACCCCAGGAGCCATCTAGAGTAACTCTTTCATTTTAATAAAATAAAATTTAATCAATTTAAATTAATTAAATTAATAAATAAAATTTAATAAAATAAAAAAGGAAACTCAGGGCCAGGCAGGCCAAGTCACTGGCCAAAGATCACAAAGCTAACAAGTAACCAGAAATTAAACTTAGGCCCTATGACTCCAAACCCAGTGTTCTTTCCACTTACACCCCATTGCCCAGCTGAAAAGAATCATAGTTCTTAATTTAACTTTACCTAGAATCGATAATTCAGAGCCCTTCTTTCTTCATTCTCATAATGGGCTTATTAAAAGGAATTCATTAATTCATTCAACAAGCAATTTCCCCAGGACTACAGTGATAATTATTAGACAGTCCCAATTTTCAAGAAGTATATACTCTTTTGGGGAGGGACAATACAAAAACAGATAAATAAGTAATAGATAAACCTAGAATATATGCAAAGTAAATAAATAGTAATTTAGGGGAATCCCATCAGTCAGGTTTTTTGCGGGGAGTAGGGGCCATAGATTTGGGGATGTGGCTCTTGAGCTGAGATTTAAAAGAAGTAAAGGATGCTAAGAGGCTGAATTGAGGAACTAGTGTATAACAGGCATGAGGGACAGCCTGGGCAAAGACAATGAGAGAAGAAATGGAATGATGCCATGTATAAGGAATGCAGAGTGCATTAAAGGGACTGATATATAATAAGCCAAGACATTGACTATGATGATTCCAGAGAGCAAAAGGAAATTCAAATTCTAAGGCCCTATTCTATTTTTTAAGACAAGATTCCATTGCTGTGACCAGGAAAATTGTGTTTAGAACCAGGAGGGTTCTTAAAGGTCATCTAATCCAGCTCCTTCATTTTTTTGTTGTTGTTGTTCAGTCATTTTTCAGCTATGTCCAACTCTTCAGTGACCCCATTTGAGGTTTTCTTGGCAGAGATAATGGAGCGGTTTGCCATTTCCTTTTCCAGCTCATTTTACAGATGAGGAAACTGAGGCAAACAGGGTTAAGTGATTTGCTAGGTTAAACAGGGTTAAGTCACACAGCTAGTAAGTGTCTGAGGCCAGATTTGAACTCACAAAGATGAATCTTCCTAATTCCAGGCCCAGTGTGCTGCATCACCTACTGCCCAATAAGGAAATTTAAACCCACAGAAATCAATAAGCAATTCTGTCTCATAAACAATGTAGCCCAGTGAATGGGGCACTGGATTATTTTTTTTTAAGTCGGGAAGCCCTGGATTCAAATTCTGCCTCAGGTACTTACTAGCTATGCCTCAGTTTCTTCATCTGTTAAATATGAGTGTGAACTCAATGGCTATTGAGCTTCCTTCCAGCTGTAAACCTATGATCTTTAAGTTCCTTTCCAGCTCTAAATCTTGACTTTCCTGTTTTTAGAACTATAGAATGTTTGAGCAGAAAGGGATCCTTGAACATAGAGCACAAATACCAGAGTCTGAAGAGACCTAAGAGAACATCCCATCCAAGGGGGCTAAGGCTCAGAAAAGCCAAGTGACTTTCTCAATGTCACACAGCTCTGTGATAACAGGGTCAAGAGGAAACCCCAGGTTGTGTGTCTCCAGGCCTCACACGTTTTCTGCTCCATGGGGTCAGTAGCTTTCTGGGCCTTCCTCCTCATCTTTGAAAGGAGGATAGCATTAAGATGATCTCCTAGAGATTCTTCCGGGTCTAAAAATCTGTGAATCCAAGGAAAGAAAGAAAGAAAGAAAGAAAGAAAGAAAGAAAGAAAGAAAGAAAGAAAGAAAGAAAGAAAGAAAGGAAGGAAGGAAGGAAGGAAGGAAGGAAGGAAGGAAGGAAGGAAGGAAGGAAGGAAGAAAGGGAGGGAGGGAGGAAGGGAGGGAGGGAAGGAAGGGAGGAAGGAAGGAAGGAAGGAAAAAAGAAAGGAAGAAAGGAAGGAAAGAAGGAAGGAAGGAAGGAATGAGAGAGAAAGAGAGAGAAGGAATGAAAGAAAAAGAAGGAAAGAAGGAAGAAAGGAAGGAAACTGGAACTCTTCTAGCTTATTCTAAACAAAGCCTTTTGCTAGGCAGTCTTGACTTTTAATTGCTCTCTATTTCAGGCACCAACAACCCTATTATGATTTTTTGTTGCTGTCTCACTCTGGTCTATTTTCATCTTGAACAAAAGATTCCTGACACTGGCAGCTGGGTTCTAGCTCCTCAGCCAGCATGACCAGCAGCAGCCACTCTGTCTTTGCACCCACAACAGCTGCTACGTAAAACACTTTAACATGAATTGCTCTCTGTAAAACCAAGCTCTTCTCTCTATGCAAAAATGGGATAGGTTTTAGGCAATCAGAACAAGTGGTGGCGTCTGTTTAGGGACTGGTTTACATCTAGAAATCAACTGCATCAATTGCAGTCAGCCAGACAGCGGCAGCCTTGTCAGTTGGCTATGGTCTCCTTGTCTCCCTGCTGTTAGAGTAATCGTTTTCCACCCTGTATGGGTCGACATTGAAGGTGTGAGAAAAAAGGAGCTCTCCGATTCCCATGTGATTTGCTAGTTTAAAGCCAAATCTCTGCATCTTTAAAATATGATTGGCCAGTTCTGTAATTTCACTTCACACACACACACACACACACACATTTCAGTCAAAATATCTTTCAAATCATCCCTCTGACACTCTATGGGCAAAACAGCAGGATGTTTGACTGAACTTTTGTCCCTCTAATGGCCTTTCTGGAGCCAGAGCCTTTGAAATCACTCTTCAGCTTTTGATACTATTAACCAAGCCCCACTCCCTCTTTCAGGATATGCTGACCTCCTTCAACTTTCAGGAAAATGCTGTCTCCTGGTACTCCTCCTATCTACCTGACCACTCCTTCTCATACTTCTGTTCATTATCATCGTATCATCATCCATTTCCTGTCCCCAAGCCCACATGTATCCTAGGGCTCTGTCTTGATTTTCTTTTCTATTCTTTCTTCTTCCATTTCCTTCTCTGTCTCTGTCTCTGTCTCTCTGTCTCTGTCTCTGTCTCTGTCTCTGTCTGTGTCTCTCTCTCCCTCATCCCCTAAACATGAATGCTAGTACTTGAGGAAAGTGGTTTCTAAACCTTAGTGCTAGAAATGTGAGTCATTATATAAGTATTATGATCCACTTCTGACATATGGGGAAACTGAGACTCGGGTTGTTTACTGTTTTACCCAAGGACACAAAACCAGTAGGTAGCAGAGATGGGGCAAGAACCCAGTTCTTCTGACTGAACCTAATAATCTTTTTCTCTTGGATCGCTTAGAGTTCTAACATTTTATCATTCCCATTCTGCCTGGTTTGACAGTTTCATTTTGAAAACTATTTACACTTCCCCAAAGTGAATAACTAGGAGCTTTAAAACCATGGTGACAGGAGTGGGCATGATTTTTCTAATGAAGTTTGACATGGTGAACAAAATGTCAGAAGGAAAGATGAAGGTATTAAAATTCTCCCAAACGAATGAACTTGGACATCTTATATTTCTCATGATTAATTTCATTTCTGTCACCACCTTTTATAGCGGATCATAACTTTTTTCTCCAAGAAAATTATGGGAAAAATAACCTGGCTTTACTTTTATATAGCAGCTATAAATTTCTCCCCAGACCAAGGGCTGTTAATTTAGCAATGAAAATGTAATCAAAGTTTTTAAGGACTTGGAATAATTTTAGCTTGATTATTATGAAATATTTTATGTAACCATATATTTCTCTCTCTTCCAGACAGATCAGTTTGAAGGATTTAAGCGATGTAAGTAGGCATCTCCTTCAGTACCATAAAAAAATGATAAAGGGGAACAAATTCTATATTACGAAAGCACATGCTTTTACAGTAGTCTAGGTATCTGCAACTGAACTGATTTAAACAGACCATACCATTACACAATAGAGACCTTTTCAAGTAAAGAGAAAGTATATCTTTCAATGTCACAGAACTTTCAGCAAGAGACACATAAAATATACCGGAAACCTTCGTATGATGTTATTTAGCATAGCACAAAACTCATTGTAAGTCGTGGATTATACCATCTGTTAAGGGTTAGTATAGAGGCAGTGTGTTTTCGTGGCAAGACCCCTAACCTTGGAGTAAGATGCAATGGGTCCAGTGTGAACTACATGACCTGAGACAAGTCACTTAACCTCTCAAGTCCTCTGTTACTTTAGCTGTAAAATGAAGGGGTTGTATTAGAAGATCTCCAGAGACTCATCCATCTCCTGCATTCCCTGATTCTATGAAATGAGGCACTTAAAGTGGCACCTTAATGAGGCATTCTAGGAAAGGTGGTCCTACAGTTTGCACAGCATTACAATGAGGGCCAAGAGTTTTAATTATAATGTCTATGATTCGTAAAACTACAATTAAGTTCCTTTTTCTATACATTAGTGCCTTGCCTTTGTTAATTATCTCCAATATCCTGCCTATATCCTGTTGATATAATTGTTTGCGTGTTAGATTGTGAGCTCCTCAAGGTCAATGACTGTCTTTTGCCTTTCTTTGTATCCCTATCACTTAGCACAGTGCCTGGCACATTGCAGGCACTTAATAAATGCTTACTGACTGACTAATAGAAATTATTAATAAAAAACAAATAAGGGAAGAAACTGTCTCAAGGATACTTAACAAATCATCGATCTTAGCACTAATTCAGCTGGTACAAATCGTAACACCTCCATTCTTTTTTATCCCTAGTACAAATCTTGTTTACATCTCTTTTGCAGAACCTACACAGAGTATCTCAACAATGTGCTTGAGCTGATCCTGTCAATATTTCATGAATACCAGTGCAGCAGTTGGGTTGTCCATTACTCATTCTTATAAGTAGACCAAAACCCATCTCTTTTCCCAATCATATAGAAACTTGACTGTCTTTTATCCCACTTCTCACACATAAATAACCATTCAGATTACACTGTAGCCTACTTAGGTCCGCTGTATGTGTTTCCATTGCTCCTTAAGTCTCTTATGATTTTGATTCTTCTGAGATCATGGTATTCTGTAATTTGCAACTATAGAGAATCAGTAGGAGGATACTTGCATTAAAAAGATGGGCTTTTGTAGCAGCAAGCAGGTTGCTATCATTGGAATTACTGTACAATTTTCTAAGAGCAGTACAATAGGAATTCTTAATCCTGTTCAATTTGGGCTCCTATTATTGTCAATATTGCAGATTGACAATACATCCAGGATACATTAATGTACTAGTATTCTGATATGCTGTTGGATTAGTTCAATGAGTTATCAAACAACCTTCATAGCATAACCTGTGCAATACACATTTTTATCTACTTTATTTTTCCATAGTGGATAACTAAGATTAATTATTTTGAATGATGGTAGATTTCATTGACTCTATCCCCCGAACCATCTTGAGCTCTGACTGGTAAGGTTTTGACTTATTTTGCCTTGATCCAGGCTTTCACTTCACTGTCTTACTATCCCCACCTGGGCTAACATTTTCAACCCCTCCGCACCATAACCTTTGGTCAGGCTTGTGAGAAGAGGTGCCTAGCTCTGACTTCCCCATTAGTGATAATGATGAGGTCAAGGGGCACAATTAGCCCTGGAACAACCCTGGGTTCTGATCAGAGAGCTTTTGCCTTATCTTGTCTGACTCTGGTTTCCTTCTCATTTCTTGGCCATCTCCATACCACAAACAGGTTCCTCCCTCCCCAGCTCCCCCCTTCCTCCACCTTATCCCTTCTAGCTATCCTATATGTGTTGGGGAACCTTTATTATGTTAAGGGAAGACCCTTATTAGAATGGAAACTTCTTGAGAGCAGAGACTGTCTTGCTTTCTTATATAAGTATCCTCAGCACTTAGTGCAGTACCTGGTATATAGTGAGTAGATAATAAATGCTCTCTCTATCTGTCATTGAGGAAGTACTGTAGTGTTCCCAGGACTTGATAAAATCAGAACAATGTTGTCCCTGGACAGGAGCATCTAGAGAATTCCTCTAATAATAGAGACTCCATCTTCTCCTTGGACATTGTGCAGGACATATTTTTTAATTTGGTGTGTATCTTAACCTTTGTACTAACTAGCTACGAATGTAAATGTATGCAGGCCCTGGCAAACACTTTAAATGAGTGTGTACGTGTGTATGTGTGTGTGTGTGTGTGTGTGTGTGTGTGTGTGTGTGTGTATGAAAAATCATGGTCTCTCTTTAAAAAGTCTTTGATCACAAGCTTTGGATCCAGAAAAAAAAAATTGAGAAAATTCACCTTCCTCCCTTCTTTGCAGATGTGAGGAGATATGACTATAAAAAACCCTAATTGCACATATATAATTGGTGCTATGATCACCCCCGTTTTACAGTTGAGGAAACTGAGATAGATAGCGTTTAAGTGACTTGTCTAGGGACAAATGACCAGTTTGCATCTAGGCTTGATTTTATAATATAATTAAGAAGGAAAATTATGAGGGATATAAATAAATCTGGGAAGATCTTTATTATCCTTGGTGTAAAAAAAAAAAGCAGAACCAGAAGAATAGAGTACATAATAATTATGGGTCATATGATAAAAAGTGAATGATAATGATTCAAGAAAAATTGTGATGAGTCCTTAGAGGGAGGGATTGGAAAAATGTAATCATACCTGTGTTGAAACCAGTTAAATTAAATGTTAAAAGTTAATAAGCAAATTTCATTGTTTATATTGATGTTAAATGTTATTTCTAATAAGGCAATAATTTTTAAAAGGACACCATTGGATTTACAGCTTAAAGAAACTTTAGAACCATCTAGCCCAGCCTCCTCATCTTAGAGGTGAAAAAACTGAGGCCAGAGAAAGAGAAATTAATTGCCCAAAATCATATAGGAGGTAAATAAAAATTAATAATTACTTATTAAGTGCCTACTATGTTCCAGACACTGTGCTAAGCTCTGGGGATACAAAAAGAAGCAAAAGACAGTCCCTAACCTCAAGGAACTTACAGTCTGATGGGGAAGACATGAAGCAAATAAATGTGTACAAACCAACCACATACAGGATAAATAAGAAATAATCAAAAGATGGAAGGCATTGGAATTAGCAACGTTTGGGGAAAGGCTTCCTATAGAAAATGGGATTTTAGTTGAGACTTAAAAGAAGCCAGGAAAGCCATTAGGCAGAAATGACGAGAGAAAGCATTACAGACATGGAGGATAGCCAGACAAAATGCCCAGAGCCAAGAGGTAAATTATTTTGTCCGCAGAACAGCAAGGAGACCCCTGTGTCACTGGATCAAAGACTGCATGTTTGGGAGTAAGGGGTAAGAAGACTAGCAAGGTAGAGGCAAGAGAGCTAGTTTATAAAGGTCTTTGAATGCCAGAGGATTTGGTATTTGATCCTGAAGGCAATAGGGAGCCATTGGAGTTTAATGGAGGATGAGAGGGGTGTGGTGACATACTTAAACCTGCTCTTTAAGAAAATCCCGCTGTTGCCTGAATGGAAGATGAATTGGACTGGGTAGAGAGTAAAGGCAGGTAGCTAACATCAGGCTGTTGCAATAATCCAAGTATGAAGTGATGAGGACCTGTACCAGAGTGGTGACAATATTAGAGGAGGAAAGGGGGTATATTAGAGAAATGTTGTAAAGGTGAAAGCTATAGCCTTTGGTAACAGATTGGCTATGGGGCGAGGGGTGGGAGGGAAGAGTAATGAGAAATAGTGAGGAGTTGAAGATGATACCTGGGTCGTGAGCCTGAGGAGCTGGGAGGATGGGGCTGCCCTCTACAGTTATAGGAAAGGTGTCAGGGGATTATTGAGGGGGAAAGATAATGAGTTCAGTTTTGGACATGTTGAGTTTAAGATGTCTACTGGATATCCAATCTGAAATGTCTGAAAGGTAATTGGATATGTGAGATTAGAGGTCAGCAGAGAGGTTAGGGCAGGATAGGTAGATTTGAAAATCATCAGCATAGAGATGATAATTAAATCTATGGGAGCTGATCACCAAGTGAAATAATACAGAGGAAGAAGAGAAGAGGGCCCAGGGCAGAATCTCGCAGGACATCTGCAGTTAGAAGGTGTGATCTGGAGAAGCATCCAGCAAAGGAGACAGAGGAAGAAGTCTGATAGGTAGGAGGAGAACCAGGAGAGAGTGGTATTCTGAAAACCTTGAGAAAAGAGAGTGTCGAAGAGGAGAGGGTGATGAACCATATCAAAGGCTACAGAAAAAGTCAAGAAGAAAGAGGCTTGAGAAAAGGCATTTGGATTTGGCAATTAGTAACTTTTGGTGGAATGATGAGGTCAAAGCTAGTGGAGTTAAGAGTGAGAGGAGAGGAGAGGAAGTGGAGACACCTACTGTAGATAGCCTTTTTGAGGAGTTTAACCACAAAGGTGAGAAGAGCTGGAATTTAGACACAATTCTCATTGACTCCCATGACAGCACTTGGCTTCAATGGACTATGTGAAAGTCATGGAGACTCAATTACTGGCCCATTTTCATACAGCAAGTATAGAGCATTTCCAATATACTCCATTCACGGCAATTAGTCTTGCGTTCATCCTCAGCGAATGTAAAATTAATGTTAACTACTGATGACAAAGTATATAAAGCACTGTGGAATAGCCTTGAAAATATCCTGCTGAGGGTTGGGTTGCTTATTGAATCCAGTTTACAATTCCTATATTTAGAGCTGGAATGAATATGTTAGAGCAGTGGTGTCCAACTCAAATAGAAATGGGGGCCATGAAATCATCCATAAGGATTCCTGCAGTTCACATATTGTCTGAGAAAAACACATATTAATATCATATATTCCATTGTAGGACAGCTAGGTGACATAGTGGGTATAGCTCAAGGCCTAGAGTCAGAAAGACTCATCTTCATGAGTTCAAATCCTGCCTCAGACACTTACAAACTGTGTGACCCTGGGCAAATCACTTAACCCTGTTTGCCTTAGTTTCCTTATCTGTAAAATGAACTGAAGAAGAAAATGGCAAATCACTCCAGTATCTCTGCCAGGAAAACCCCAAATGGAGCCATGAAGAATCAGAAACAACTGAACAACAACAACAATATTCCATTTTATTTTTATTATTTATTTTATTTTATTAATTATATATTCATTGTTATTTAATAATAAATGTATTTATTTAGAATTATTATATTATAATTTCCCACTTACATTTAATCTGGTTCCATGGCACTGGGGAGTGGTATAGGCTGTATTTTTGACACCTCTGCTTTAGAGGTCATCTTATCCAACCCCTTCATTTTATAGTTGAGGTCCTGAGAAATTAATTGACTTGATCACTAAGCTAATAATTAGCAGATGTAGGATTTGAACCCAGTTACTTTACCTCTAAAACGAGCACTGTTTCTGCTGAACTATGCTGAGGCTGCATGGTAATACAGCTGGTATGTGAAAGATCAAAAACTAGAGCTCAGTTCTGAAGCCAAGTCTTAAGCTCTTTCCATTACAAAAGACCAAGGTCACATCAAAGATTTTGCATTCCAATTTATAGTATGAAACTTACTTCAGGGAATGGAATAAGTCATGAGGGTTTTTTGTTTTTTGTTTTTTTGCCTGATCTGCGTTTTGAAAATTTTTTAACTTCATCCATGTGGGGAACTCCAAGCCTAAGGTTACAAATTCTAAATGAAAGTACACATCAATTACAGAGCATTTAGAAACCCTAAGGTGGCCAATTAATGATTACCAGAAAGGAGATACTAAGAATCAAAATGACTAACCCACTTTTCTTCCCAAAGTAATCTTTCTTAACCAGGACAATTTACCCTGGTTATAAAAATAAGTCTGGGTCAGTTTTGTCTGAACTCTTTTTCTCTTATTGAATTTTATTTTATTATTTCTATTCTGAAATTCCTATTATTGAATAATAATAATATTACCTACGTATTTTCAAGTTTCTATTATTGAATCTTCTGGGAATTTCTATTTTTGAGTCATTTAGAATCATTGTTCTTATTCTTTCTATACAGGTGCATCAAGGAGATAAAGGTACATTCATTATATTATTTGGTTATAATATTTTCTTACATATCTATACTTGGATTATAAGTGCTTCAGGTCAAGGAATCCTATTCATTATTTTAATCACAGAAGAACCTGTATATGTGTGTCACTTTGTCTTTGCATCCGTAGAGCTCAGTGTGCAGCCAACTCTAATCTATGCAAAGAAAGAGTTCACAAACAAAATTAAAATTTACCCATATACCAAAACCCATACTCTATCCATTAGTTTCAACCTTGTGTTACACAATTTTTTTTTCACTAGAGATAAAACCAAGAATCATTAGTCCCCAGCCATTCCCTTCCTACTTATAAACAATTTGGCCACATACAAATGTTCACCTTCAGAGACTCCAGCTTCAGGGCCTCTTTTCCTTTGCTTCAGACAGTTTCCAAACTAGTGTTCCACCATACTTCTGATCCTCACAGAGATATGAGGTCCTTTTGTTGTCAATAGGTTAGATATTGGTCAGTAGGTTAGATTTTAAATCACATTCTATTGATACTGTGAAAGTAGCGATAGCTAGGGTGGAAGGGGAAAGGGTGGATAATGTGGGGGTGGGGAGGTGGGGGTATAATTAGGGATGTGAAGGGGGGTGTAAGCATAGAGATAGTGTGGGTAGAGTGGTGGACAAACAGCTGGCTGAACTCTTGAACGACAAGATAAAATCAGAAATCTTTGGCACCCTCACTAAAGATAACAGGCAGGCCAACTTTCAAAGGGACAGAGGTTAGTTATTACTGTCTCTCTTCCTTCCCATTATATGTGAGGGTCAAAGGTAGCTTCCCAACATTGCTAGTCTCCTACGAAGAAATCTCCCCACCCCTTGCTTGCAAGCATCTTACACAGGTATCATCTTCTTCTCTTCCTCTAATCATATGAGAAAAACAAGAATCAGAGAATTTCACAAAATCATGGAATCTTAGAATTAGAAGAGATCAAATAGGCTATCTATTCCAATTTCAACCTGAATGAGGAAACAATCCCTTCTATAACCTCCCCAGGGCAGCTATGTAGCACAGTGAATAGAGCACCAGGCCTGAAGTCAGGAAAACTTGAGTTCAAATCTGGCCCCAGACACTTACTAGCAACATGACCCCAGGCAAGTCACTTAATCCTGTTTGCCTCAGTTTCCTCATCTGTAAAATGAGCTGTAGAAGAAAATGGCAAAACACTCCACTGTCTTTGCCAAGAAGACCACAAATGAAGACCTGAAGAGTCGGACATAACTGAAACAACTGAACAATAATGCCCCCAGCAAATAGTCATCCTTCCTCTTCTTAAACCCCTTCAGTGACAGGGAAGTCACCAACCTCCACAGCAGACCATTCAATTGTTGGCTAGATTTAATTAGTAAGGAATTTCTCCCATATACTGTGGCAAAAATCTGTCTCCCTGAAACTTCCACACATAGTTCCTACTTCTGTCCTTGGAGGCCAAGCAAAATAATTCTTATTTCATCTGACATATGAAGTCTCTTCAGATATTTGAGGAACTGTGATCACATACCCTCCAAGCCCTCTCTTCTCCAGCTTAAAAATGCATACTCTTTTTTCAAAGCTTAGAGATCACTGAGTTCAAGTTAGCATTCTCCTCTTTCCCTAGCAAGGCCAAAAAACTTTTTTGGACCAAAAAGGTTTAGGGAACACTTTTCGGAAAAAAAAAATCCTAAAGCATCTAGGAGCTAAGGATGTCTATTGCCTATGGCCTGGGGGTCAAGGTGAGCTTCAGAATGGATGTTTTAGAGTCTCCATAGACCTGTTAGAAGCTGGAGGTGCCATTCCAATGAGATATGGATTGTGTTTGGTCAAAATTATAGTATCTCCCATGTGCTCTATAATTTCACTCAATCATCTGTCATTTGTGATTTGGATGGAATTGTATTTGTTTATGAAGTTCCAGATCACCTGAAGAGGCCTGTTGTGCCTTGCCAGACACAGCATCATCTGAAGGATCATTCTGTTCCTGTTGCCAGGTAGGACCCTGGGAATTCCCTTCCTAGATTATGGCTTATGGGCTCATGACAATTTACAATGTCTCATAATTATGTGTGAAATGATGCATGAGAAGAAGTGAAAAAAAAAACTATGGATATCTATATTGTGAAGGGGAAGGAGACAGAAAGCCTTAGTGATGGTTGCCTGCCCTAGAAAGCCATGAGGAAAGGTGGTTATTAAAGGCAGTCTCACTGAACTTCCTTGTTGTAATATAGGTAATTGATAGGGGGCTTCTGAGGACTCAGAGGTTCTCTAGCTGGACGCACACATACACACACACACACACACACACACACTTCTTCTTCAAAGGACTAAGTATTATTTAACACTGATACTAAGCAATTGGAGTAAGAAAGATTGGAAATGTCTTTAACTCTTTATTAAATTTTAGTCTTTCCAATTAATAAATTTATTTTCTCTCCCTCCTACCTCCCCCAAAACCCCCTCCAAAAAAAAACTGCACATACACAGTGAAAACAAAAACAAAACCCTTGTAACAAGTATATGATATAAGCCAAACAAATTCCTGTGTTGGTTGTACCAAAAAATACCTATCACAGTCTATACCCTGAGCCCATCACCTTCCTGATCGAATGGAAATGGGTAGGATTTTTGATCATTGGTCTTCTGGAATCCTCCTGGTTGGTCATCTCATTGATCAATATGTTTAATTTTTTCTTTCACATTTTTAGGTATCAGAGAAGGATTTTTGAGGAGGGGTAATAATGTTAATAACAAATGATATGATATATCACCATGAAGGTTTGTAGACCAAAAGCAGTATGACGTAGTCTTGGAGTCAGGAAGACTTGGGTTTAAGTCTTGCTTCTCATACATACTGGCTATGTTACCCTTGGCAAGTTATTTAATCCTTTAGTGCTCCAAGCCACTCTCGGAGGCTCTAAGTTGCAGAGAAATTGCTTCCTTATATTAGTAGGAAGGATTTCCTCATTCAAGGAGTTCCCTATAACATTGAAATCACAGATCCAGTCTTTAACCCTATGCCTAAGATTTTCATAACACCTTCTTCACAATAATCATACAAGGGAGGTAGTTCAAGTAAGACTATCCCATTTTCACATGTGAATAACACATACTATGGATGCAGCATGATATAGATAGGAAAATTCTGGGCTTAAGAGTCAGAGGACCTATGTTCAAATCCTGCTCCTGCCTCCTCCTCCCTGTGTAGCCTCAGGCAGATGATTTAGCCTCTCTGGGCCTCCCAGACCTGAAATGTCCTCTCCCTCTCCCATCTCTAAGTCCCTCCCCTCCTCTAAAGCCTAACATCCAAATTTAACCTCCACAAAGTGATCCCCAGGTCTTCCTTCAACTCTCCTAGGTGAAAGTGATTTCTACTTCTTTGAACTTCTTCCAACATTGTGTTAGACAATAGTATGTATTTTTTATTGATCTCATTGTCCTTTCTGTTCCAGCTATGTGTGTCTTTGTCCTCTAGTCCCCAGAGAGATTGCTAACTCCTTGAAAGCAGGGCCTGCGCCATATCTGTCTTTGTATCCACAGTGCTGAGCACAATGCTTGGCACATGGCAGGCATTGAATACGTGTTTGTTTGGTTGAACTAAAAATGATCTATTTGAGCTATAACGATTTCCCCCACAAAAACAATATCAGATTTCCTTAAACCAGAAGTTTTTTGAAAATTGAACAGGAGAACCTAATTTCACAATTAAGAAAATGACAGCCTCTGTGAGGCTATGAGAACTCTACCAAACTGTTTCTTTCCCAAACATTTTTGCCATCATTGAAAAGGCCAGTTCTTTTTGAAACAAGACTAAAAAGATGGAAATGCCCAATTGACTTTGAAGCCTGGGGTAATAGAGACAGCAGTGGACTTAGCCTGAGGTGACCTGACCTTAAGCCAGCCCTCCAATGATTCTTAGCCATGGGGGTCTTTCACCTCACCTATTAAACAAGAATAACAATTATGTGGTACTTGGGGTACTCCTACTCAAAACTATAGTTCATGAGTCCTGAATGATGGTTTATTTTAACAAGCCAGTCAGATGATGAGAAGAACATTAGTGACCAAAGAATTAACATGCATGGAGAGAACACAAATAGAAAGCACCTGTAGTTAGGAAATACACTGTTTGTGGTTGTTTAGTCATTTTCAGTCATCTCTTACTCCCTGTGACCCCATTTGGGGTTTTCTTATCGGATATAATAAAATGGTTTGCCATTTCCTCCTCCAGCTCATTTTACAGAAGAGGAAACTGAGGCAAACAGGGTTAAGTGACTTGTCCAGGGTCACAAAGCTAGTAAGTGTTTGAGGCCAGATTTGAACTTCCTGAACTTCCTGACTTCAGTCTTGGCACTCTATCCACTGTGTTCCCTATCTTGTTTGGCCAAGGTACACACATCATCTATGCCAGGGGTGGGGAACCTGTAGCCTGGAGGCTCTTTGTAAGGGCCACACTTGAGACCTAGAGGGCCACATGTGGCCTCAAGGCCGCAGGCTCCCCACCCCTGGTCTATGCCCCCCTTCACAGGCTGTATGAAAATTTATGGGACACCATACCCCGTATTTGCTGTACTGCTTGATTAAAAAGCTTTTGTTTGGACTATTGTGTCTCCTGGATGGCTAGTAGAAGTAAATACATCAGTGGGGGCTCATGAGTCATGATTTTGAGTAGGTATTGACCCCTAAATCACTTGAATCTAAGGTAGGTTTCTAGTGGGCTCATATTTCAGATAGTCTCAGGTTCCAAACTTGCAAAAAACTACTTGACAGGGGGTTAATGAGGAAAGCAGTTTATGAACTTTAAAGCACTATATAAATGTAAGCTATTACTATAATACCATCACCTATTACTTGAAATCATTTTTTTTTTTGCACTACAATGTTCAATCATTTCTCCAAGGACATTTCTCTCCCAACATTGTTCTGAATTCATCTAAGTTCCTCAAAGGCAGAGACTATTTTGTTTTATCTCTGTAATCTCAGCACATAGCAGAGTCTATTACACATAGTAGGTGCTTTAATAAATATTGGTTTACTTCAATTTGGAGATCAAGGAAAAAATTCAGAGAAATTGATTTTAATCAGATTATGTACCTAGTATTTGAAAAAGAGTTCTGATCTTTTTTGTCCTGTTTCCTTTTGATTCATGGGTCTTGAAATCAATAGAAGTTTGGCGTGAAAGAGGGAGACAGAATTAAGACCATATTTTTGTGATTGTATGAACTGTTAGCATTTGAATCTGCAATGAGCACACTGTTACTCCAGGTCTCTTTTTAGGACAATGGAAACCAGAAATATACAGTATGTTTATTGGGTTGAGTTTTTTTTAATTAAGCCAAAGAACTAGCCAATAATAAAAACACATTTCTAGATCATATGTCAGTTTAATTTAAGTGCTGAGCAGATCACTGAAGGCTGGATGATATAGGAGATCAGAGTGAAATTATATCTCAGGAGAGCAATTATGAAAAAAAAATCCCTATAAAGTCCTGTCTCATTTGGGTTTTAAACTTAGTGTTAGAATCTGTTTAAAATAATTATGACTATTATATTGCTCTTTTTTTTTCAAGCTTTCTTTCTCTTGGCATCTGTAGCCTATGTTTAATTTTAACCCTCTTAGTGATTGTCTTTTCTCCCACTCCCCACCCCCCACAAGTACCTAGCACGGAATTTGATGCATTGTACAAATACTTAACAAATACTTGTTGAATGAAAAAGACCAGCAGGAACTCGTAAATTGAGAGAAGGAAGACAATAACCAAGACATGTTTCGTGTCATTTCTAGTCTGAGAAAAAAGTGGTGTACACAGTTAAATATGATACAAATTTCAATAGAATAATAATCACTCATATTTCTAAAGTATTATATGGGTTACAAAGGGTTAATCTTCATAACAACTGTGAGCTACAGGAGGGCATTAAGTATTATTAAGCAGCTAGGTGGTACAATGGATAGAGGGTTGGGCCTGGAGTCAGGAAGAACTGAGTTCAAAGACAGCATCAGAAACTTACTAGCTATGTGACCCTGGGCAAGTCACTTATTTGCTTCACTGTCTTTAGCTATAAAATAGGGATAGTGATAGCACCTCCTTCCCAGGGTTGTTGGGAGGATCAAATGAGCAAATACTTGTAAAAAGTGCTTAGTACATTGGGTGACATACAGTAAGTACTTCATAAATGCTTGTTTATCTCCATTTTGCAAATGAGAAAACTGAGACTTAGAGAGGTGAAATGACTTGTTCAAATCACACAAGAAGCAAAGGACAGAGCCAGAATTCAAGCTCAGGTCTCCCCCATCCAAGTCTTGAGCACTTTTGACTATAGCCTTTTATATTATAAATGAAGTACAGAGTGCTATGAGATTGGGGGAGGTCAAGGTCATTTCCATCTTTCTTACACCTATTTCTTTTGATGATCTCATCCACTCCCACATCTTCAACTAACATCTTTCAGCAGACAACTCCCAAATCCCCATGAGCTCTGTGCACTTTTCTGCTTTGATCCATGTGTATGTCTGGTGGATGCACAAGCCTAGCATGGCCAAATGTGCCCCCATCCACAGGCAGAAGAAATAAGATCAATTCAGATATGGAAAATAAAGACCTATAGAGTATGTCAGCTTAAGACATCAGAGAAATTCCCCTTATGCTGGTTGTTATCCAACTTTATTTTTTTTTCTGAAGATGATAAGAGGGAAAGACCTTACATGAAAGAAAAAGTATTTCAAAATAATGACCCTTGAGATGTTTTCTTGGTTTGGGTCCCATGATTTCTTCACTCAATATTTTATGCTTCCAGGACAACACTAACTTTATCTTTAACCAAATCTTTCTCTTAGTTCTCTGTTTATGATGGCTGACCCAAGTTTTCAAGGCAAAGGTAAGATCACTTCATATAAAAACTACCAGGTGGCAGCTAGGTGGCACAGTGGCTAGAACACCGGCCCTTAAGTCAGGAGGACCTGAGTTCAAATCCGGCTTCAGACCAAACACTTGACACTTACTAGAATAATGTGTGTGACGCTGGGCAAGTCCCTTAACTCCAATTGCCTAAGAACAACAACAACCAAAAAAAAAAACCAAAACCCACCAAATGAGCAGGTAATCTTAACGACACAAACATGTATAATGGAGCTTTGTTCTCCCTCTTTATTCACTCACTACATGATCTTGGCAGCTTTCACAGCTCACATTTAGATAGTGACACATACTTTATACTCTGTAACAGCAATCCTATGAGGAAAGTAGTTCAAAGATCAGTCTCCCCCTTTTACAGAAAAGGAAATGGAGGTTCAGAGGGGCGCTGTTACTTGCTTGTGATCACACAGCCAGTAAATGAAGTCAGAATTGAAATCTAGGCCTTCTGATTTAAATTCCAGAACCTCTTATTGAGCCACTATGATTTGGCATTCTGAGTCACCCTCCTGCTTACTCTGCAGAAGCAGAGAGCACAAGACTAGAACTAGAGTAGTCAGGGGCTCTGAGTTTGGTATAAAGTAATTATAGGCAGTTGTCAGTCTCTCCCTGTACCCCTTTCCCTCATCTTGGTAGACCACTCCTTCCCTCCAAGCACACCACCTTGTGACTGCATATAGATAACTGAGTAGGAAATGTGGAAACCACATCACTATCCATTAATTTCCTATATGTTGAAACAGAAGCAAAAAAATAAGGGCAGCTAAGTGGCATGGTAGATAGAGCTGTCATGTTGTGTACTGCAGCACATCATTCAGGGCCTTGTTCTTCCTGGTGATCTGACCTAGAAACTCCTAGATTCTCAAAGGATATGCTAACAAAGCACCAACTTTGGCAGGTGATGTCATCCTGGAAAGATTCCAAGTTTGGGCCTACATCTGCTTTCTGAGGATCAGCCTATATCATCAATAGGAATATCCATCAGTCTTATGGGGTGTTCTGCTTCTGAAGTAATGGAGACAGAAAGGAGAAAGGGGGGACAGAGGATGCTAAGTTTTTAAGAAGATCACATAGTTTTTAGACTGTCTTTATATATTAAGAATTAGTTTGTTTGTTTGTTTGTTTGTTTGTTTGTTTTTTAGGCAATTGGGGTTAAGTGATTTGCCCAGGGTCACACAGTTAGTAAGGGTCAAGTGTTCGATCTGAAGCCGGATTTGAACTCAGGTCCTCCTGACTTCGGGGCCAGTATTCTATCCACTGCACGACCTAGCCACCCCAATATTAAGCATTAGTATTCCCAGTGTCAGCTCCTCATCCAATGACTAACAACTGGGTATGGTATGAGAGAAACTAAATTATATCAAGTTTGACATCTTTATATAACTGAAACCAGAAGAAAAGGAAGTTCAGCTAAATGGAAGGATGGCTCCCATGCTTTCCTTGGAGAAGCAAAGGAAAGAGTGGAGGTGGTTTTAGCATGTAAAAAGAAATGTCATGTCATGGGCTATTCTGTCATTGTATGTTGCAATATTCATTATAAGCATTAGCAAAAAAGAAAAGGCCACTATGAAAATAATTGCAGCTTGTATGCCAATATCTATTGCAAAGGAAAAAACAGAAAAATCTACCAAGAATGCTATAAGACTTTTCATATTAAATGAATATACAGTTGAAAATGTTATGACTTTTTATGCAAAGGTAGGCAAATGGGAGGAGTGTAAAAATACATATTGGAAAACATGGTTCAGGAGTAAGAAATATTAGAAGCCAAAGATTTGTGGACTACAGAGCAGCCCCATATCTTGGGTCATAAACACTTTTCAGAGTCAAGAGGTATTGAAAAGGAGGAAAATAAAATGACAACAAACAAAAAAAGAAATTGATTATATTTTAACATATGTTGTTCAGTCATATCAGACCCTCTATGACCCCATTTGGGTACTGGAGCTGTTTCTCATTTCTTCTCCAGCTCTGTTTTACAGATGAGGCAAACCGAGGCAAATGGTTAAGTGAGTTGCCCAGGTCCACATAGCTATTAGTGTCTGAGGTTGGATTTGAACTCAGGAAGAGGAGTTTTCCTGACTCCAGGGCTAGCACTCTATCTACTGTGCCACCTAACTGACCCTATTTTAACATATAGGAAATTACTGAATAGTGATCTCGTTTCCATATTTCCTGTTCAGTTATCTGCATACAGTCAGACCACTACTGCTAGAGCAGCACTGCTGAACAGGCAAAAAAAAAAAAAAAATGGACCAGCCACAAAAAAAAATTGAAATATTTTTAATTTTAAAGTAATCTTCTATGACGTACTCACAAGAAGAGAAAGAATATATCAATAATTTCCATTTTCATCTCCCAAATATGCTTCTTCTATTGTCCATATGGAATAGGTCTTCTAGGGCCAAATATATTACGCGACTTGAAATATTACTTTGGTACAATTCATAGTTATGTCTGGTTTGTGATAATTTGAGATAAAAACCATAAGCAATCCAGACAATGAAAACCA
Source organism: Vombatus ursinus (assembly GCF_900497805.2). NCBI lineage: Eukaryota > Metazoa > Chordata > Mammalia > Diprotodontia > Vombatidae > Vombatus > Vombatus ursinus. Next base: position 19,368,294 of record NW_020954596.1, on the reverse strand, counting down.
GCTTTGAAATGTGCCAGGTAAAGCACTAGGGGAGAGGCAGCCCATAGGTTCTGGAGTCAGGAAACCCAGCTCAGCAACTTAGCTCCTACTTGTTTGAGATTGAGCAGTTCTACCCTTTGAATCTCAATGTCCTCTTCTCTAACATTAGAGGGTTGGACTAGGTGACCTTTGAGGTACCGTCTCACTTTAATATTCTATATTCTAAGGTTTCTTCTAGGTCAAATGATTTTATGGCTCTACTACACACTATTTTGCATTTTCAAAGTATTCTACAAACTATTAACTATACAATTAATTATTATATTTTTAAAAAATATTTCTCAACAACATCTTGTATAAATAATGTGTGGCCTATTGCATTTAAAATGAGGGTTGATATTTTGATTGTTTGGCAAAATCATGACCAATTTCACATTGATCGTTAAAGGGCAGAAAGTAAGCATGCACCCACCCTCACTCCAGAGATCCCCACAACCAGCACTTGGCAGCCTTCTTGAAGATAAGCCTTTGCATACCAGTTTGCATCAGAAGAAGCCATGTCATGGCAAATCCAGCAAAAAGGTAATAAGTCTCTTCAATATGTTTAGAGACTTTCCAAGGTAAGTCAGCACCAATTAGACCCTTTCTGGAGGAAGTACTTGAATGATGTTCTGATAACCAGCTAGATTTTTCCTCCTCTCCAACTTTTCCTTCCCAGCCTTCAATAAACAGGCCTCCCATTATTCAGGTTCTATGCCTCACCAGCCTGGTAATCTTGAGCACATCACTTTTTTAAAAATTGTTTTTTTTTTTAGTTAACAAGCATTTGTTGTCTCTCCCTCCAAACCTTATCCCCCCCCTCCAAAAAAAAAAAAAGAAAAGAAAGGAAAAACAAAAACAAAAACAAAACCCTTGCAACAAATACGCATAGTCAAGTAAAACAAATTCCCATATTGGCTATGTTCTAAGTATTTATGTCTCATTTTGCATATAGAGGCCATCACCTGTTTGTCAGGAGGTAAGTGGCATTCTTTATCATAGGTCCTCTAGAATTCTGGCTGGTCATTGCATCAATCAGTTCTTAAAACGAGCATATCACTTCTTTATGGTACAATGGAAAAGTACTAGATTTAAAGTTGGGAGACCTGGATTCCAATCCTGACTCTTTGAGTTGCTGCCATGTAACACTGGCAAATCATTTCCTTCTCAGTCTCAGTTTCCTCATCTGCAAAATGAAGAAGTTGCCCTTGGTGGTCACTAAAGGTCCTTTTCAGCTCTCATAGACTATGAATGACATCTTCGAACCTTACTTTCCTATCCTATGAGATGGGAATGTGATGCCTGCCTGAGCTTTCTCTTGGGTTTCTTACAAGGAAGCATTTTGGAAAGAGTCCTTAAGTATGAGCAATTAAGCTGGTATAACATTTTCTGCTTCGCAATGAATATTTGTATGTATTCTCTTTTTTCATCTTAATTTTCAATTAACAAGCATTTATTTTTCTCCTTCATTAAAAGGAAAAACCTTTTTATACATACTTTGCATATATTCTTGTGCAATAACAGTTGACATTTATAGAGTGCTTTATTTAAAGAGTACTTAGTACATACAAAATCACAGTAAACTGGGGAGTTCTGTAGCACATATAATATTACCTCATTTTTAATATATCAAGAAACTAAGGCTCAGACAGGGGAAGTGAATGTAGGTCACACAGGGAGTGAAGACAGAGGGCTTAAACCCAAATGTTCTGACTCCCAAGTCAGCATTCTTTCTACTATACCCAAGAGTCCCTCTCTTTTTGGATAGTTTCATATGGTATTCTCCTGGTTTTCTATTTTAGACTCCTCAATCTACACCTTTACATTGCTCTATTCTCCTGTTACCTTTTTTTCCTTTTCAAAAAACCTTTTCCAGTGAAGTATTCCCCTTTCAGACTTTAAGCAAGATCAGTTGGAAGTTTTCCCATCAATTATTGTCTTCTTCTGTCTTTTATCCTAAAATCCAGAGATAATCTAGTCTATTTCCCTAATTTGAAAGAGGAGGAAACAAGTGCAGAGACATTAAGTGATTCAAGCTGGTAGCAATGAACACGGGTAGAATTTGAACCTATGATTACTTAGCCAGGGTTGATCTTCAGAAGAAATAAATTCATGCATGAACCATTCTGTTCAATTCAGGAACTATCTACTATAACACCTACCTAGAAAGAGGCTAGTTTTTGAGAATACAAAAACAAAAATCAAAGTCTCTGCCCTCAAAGAGCTTACATTCTATTGGAGGAAAAAAATAAACATGTACACGGAGAAGTAAAATTTAAAGAAATATGCATAGTAAGTTCAAAATGAAACTGCATAGCATAGTGGACAGAAAGCTAGCATTTGAGGAGGAAGGCATGAATTTCAGTCTCTCCCCAGCCCCAAAGTGCCTGGGTGACCCTGATATAGTCTCACATTCTCTCTAAGGCTGGAAGGTGCCTAGCTGCATTTGTAAAGGGGCTTTCCTCCTCTGGGAGTTCCCTATACCAATGAAATCACTGGTCCAATTGTTGTCCTTAATTTTCTGGGGCAAGTTGGGGTAGGTGGAGGAATAACAATAGTAACTTCTTTAAAGTTTAAAAGGCTCTTTCCTTACAATAATAGGTAAATGGTTTAAGAATTATCATCCTCCTTTTGCAAGTTGGGAAACTGAATTTCAGATAGATTAAGTGAATTATTCAAAGTCACATAACTAGTTAGGGCCTCTAGCTATGAAGTAAACAAAAACTGAGGACCTGGCTTCAAATTTTGCCTTTGTTGGTTACTGACCTCAAGCAAATTTCCTCATTTGGAAAAGGAAGGGATTGGGTTAAATGGTCTATATTCAGTCTAAGATGCAGTGACAGGAACTGAGGTCTACTTAGTTCCATCTCATGATCCTTTTTATAAAAACTCTAAAGTACAGACCAAGAATCCTCATTGGCCTTTTTTCTCCCTGTTGTTTAAAATACTGATGTATTTTAGTTCTATATTTGTAATTTTGGATTGTGTGTGTGTGTGTGTGTGTTTTCATGTGTGTTTACTCTTCCTCTAGATTCACAGAAACAATAAAAATTCACATTTTTCTTCTGTTATTGTTAAAGAGAAATCATCCACATTAGCTACAACTAGGGTCAAATTACAAATCATTATGCTCCTTGCCCCTTTAGGCTCTGCTTTTCTTCAATTTCATAAATTCATTAAAATCACATAATGTCAGAATTTCATCGGACCTTAGGGCATTGAATGTCAAATCTGAATGAACTTTAACAAAGAATACAGAATATTATTGTGAGGAAGGCTCTTGGAACATAATGTTAGAAACTTTAAGGATTCGCTAATCCTATAAAAGGATCCCTTCAGGCCACATATCAACTTGGAAAACCATATGTTAACATATGTTAACAATATCTATTGGGGCAGTTAGATGATGCAGTGAATAGAGCATCTTCCTGATTCATCTTCCTGAGTTCAAATCCAACCTCAGAGATTTGTAGCTATGTAACCCTGGGCAAGTCACTTAACCCTTTTTGCCTCAGTTTCCTCATCTGTAAAATAAGCTGGAAAAGGAAATGAATGGCAAACCACTCCAGTATTTTTGCCAAGAAAACCCCAAATGAGGTCATGAAGACTCAGGCAAGACTGAACAACAACAAATATTCTATTGTATTTTTATTTATGTTATTAAATATTTTCCAATTCCATTTTAATCTGGTTCAGTTGTATTCCATGCCTCTGGTCTATAATCCCTAATTTTATATCTGATATTTATCTTCTTCAGAGAGAGTCTCCAGATCACAGACACAACAAGGACCAGCATCAGGTATGTGCTGATAAATGTTTAATAAATTATATACTTTTAAGTTTCAGGGGAATTATTAACATTTTCTTCATCACTTTCCTAAGTCTCTATCAACAAAACACTCAATCCCCAATTTGTAGTTTGTTGCTTTCTGAAGTTTAGATAGTCACATTAAATATTTAACAATTGCCTTAAGGAGCTGGCTTCAGCACATCCCACCCCTCCATGTGTATCCTTCCGCACTCCTTTTATGACTTTAGACTTCGCTTCTGCATGTACCCATCAAGCATGAGTATGTCAGTTGAACATCCAGAACTACTTTCCTGAAAAGTCCTTATTTCAAAAAAGGAATATTAAGTAACCAAAAAATTGACAATTCCAAAATAATCATAAAAGAGGAAATCTTGAAAATCAATTGTGATAAAATTGAAAAATTTTAAAACAGTTGATTAATAAATGTAAAAGCTCTTTAAGAAAAAAATCAGCACCCCATTAGCTAATTTGCTTGAAAAAAGTGGAGGAAAATAACCAAAATTAAAAAGGAGGAGGAACTCACAATTAATGGAAAGTAAAGAAAATTTTCAGAAACTACTATAAACTATTATGTATCAACAAAACCTAAAACTTAAATGAAATGTAATAAATATTTACAAAAATATAAAATGTACAAGGTAATAGGAGCTAAAGCATTTTATTACAGAAACAGAATCATAGAAAGAGCAAACCATAAATTCCAGGGGTTGGGGGAAAAAAACCTTTTAAGTGAAGTCTATCAAAAATTTAACAACACTAGCATTGATGAAATACTTTAAAGTTTGTAAACATTTTACATATATTATCTCATTTAAACAACAAATAATCCCTTAGCCGCATAAACATCTTTGAAGAGCCCATTTTATGACACAAATACAGCCCTAATATCCAAACCAGGAAAGGATTAAGTAGTGAAAGAGAATTATAGACCAATATCATTAATATTTAGAGAGAGAGAGACAGACAGACAGACAGAGACAGAGACATAGAGAGAATGGCACTGGATTCAGGCTCAGAGACAGGAAGACTTTGATTTAAGTCCCATCTCCAACACATATTGGCTGTGTGGGCTGGGAAAGTTACTTAACCTAACTTTCTAAGACTATAAGTTACACATGAGGGAATTTTCTCAATGAGAGTTTCTAATATGACTAGAATCACATATCCAGTTCCCTCAAAAAAAAAAAGACTAAGTAAGATACTGGCAAATAGATTATAGCAATGTATCCAAAAATTATTCATAGTTTATTTTATTTTATTTTATGGCAGAAATGAAAGGATAGTTCAATGCTAAGAAAAAATAGTGTTATGAATCACATTAATAACAAAATCAATTAAAATATGATTATATGAATAATATAAAATATTTTATGAAATGTAGCACAATTTACTTAAAAACAACAAACATGAGAATGGCTAGTCATTAAAGAATTTTTTAAAAATATATTGAAAAGTATTTAGCTAAAACTAACAGTGAGCACGACTTGTAATAGAAAAAGACTGGAAGTATTCCCATTTAGATCAGGCACAATGCCCACTCTTACCATTATTAATTGACTTAATATTAGAAATGCTAGCCACAAAGTGAGACCAGAAAAACAAATCCAAAGAATAAGCATAAGGAAAGAGGAGCCAAAAAAAATCTTTAGTTGCAGGCAATATGTTTCTAATATCCTCACCTCCTTCAATAATCTAACCACCTTACTCTCTTCTAGATCTGTGATTTCTGCTATTAAATGATACACTTTTTCTTTCTTGGATCCTTAGCCTATCATTAGCCCATTTCCTTCCCCTGTCTTCTGTATTTCTTTTTTAAATAGTCCTATTTAAAAAAAAATCTTCCCCTAACTAGCTGTGTAACTTTGGGTAAGTCACTCAGGCTTTTTGGACCTCAGTTTCCTCATCTGTAAAAAAGTCTAAATGATCTCAAAGACTCCTTTCCCATTCCAACAGTATATGATCCTATCTGGAATTTCTCTTTAGCATTATCTTTATCTATTTCAATTCATTCTATAAATACTTAATTCACTATTCTGTTCCGAGCACTGTGCTTAGCACTGGGAGAAGACTGGCCCTAAACTCGAGAAGTTTAGTGTCTGGTAGGGGAATCAATCCAGAAAACCGTAATACATAATACAAGTTATGTATACAAGAGAGTTACACACCAAAGGACCATATGGAGTCTAAGGGGAAAGATTGTTATTCACCAAAGGAATTATGGAAGCCTGTTCATCGAGAAAGTAGCATTTGAATTGACTTTTTAAATTATGAGCAGGACATCAACAAATGAAGAAGGGACAGAGGATAATCCAACCAAAGGGAATAACTTTAGTATTCGACAGAAAATTGCTAACATAATGACGGAAAATTGTTAAAAACTAAATGTAATGTTATTTGCCACTCCCTTAATGATCCTAGTGATGTCAGAATTTCAGTAAAGTCTTTAAATTCCTACTCTCAAGACATTTAATCTTGATTAGGTGGTGCTGAACCACATCCTAAATCCTCCCAACCAGAAATTTTACCTCATAAAGTAACCTAGCTTAAGTTGCATCTCAGCTTCTAATGTCCTTGTCCCCTTCCTTTGGGATCATGGGCATGAAGGGCAAAACAGCCAGAATGAAGTGGTTTTCCTTGCCCAGGTAGCGAAGGGCAACTGGGGTCTCACGACCAGACCTTACTACTTCATACTACCTCCTCCTCTCCTCCTAAAAGTATTTAAAAAAACCTTTTTGTGGGTCTCTGGATTGGGAAATCCATTGTTTTCTACCCTCAAGGGACATCCCCTAGAGTGGTAATTTTGCTACTCTGTCATTTCAGTTAAAGACGCTTTATTCCTCAACTCATGACTTTAATTTATTTCAGGACTTCATATATTCAACAAAAAACTGTTGATTATCTTTTTTCAAGGCCCTGTGTACAAGAATACAAGATTATAAATAGAGGAGCTCAAATGTAGCAGAGGAGATAAGATATAGACAGGTAACTCTAATACAACTCAAGATACGATAAGTGCCACGAGAGAGGCTATGTAAGTGAAGTCTATAGGGAGGTGGGGGTTAAGAGGGGAAGGGTCAGAGTGGGGAAAGATCACTTTCAGCATGATGGGTTCATCAGGGAACAATGGAGAACAATAGAAATAAACAGAAGGAATCCATGAGGATGTCCTTAGAGTTGGACAAGATCACAAAGTGAGGTAGGACACCAATCTGAGATGGAAACCACTGAGTGTCAAGAGGCAGTCTGAAGACATCGTGTCAGGGAGGAACAGACCCCAAGGGGATGAGGTACCTAGGGAGCATGAAGAGAAGGAACATTAGTGAGAGGAACTGGTACTGACATGCCTTCACTTCCTTGTCCATCTACTTGATTACCTCCATTCCAACCAAGCCATCCTACATAGTTGCTCCCTCTATACAACTCAGCTCATCCCACTACCTCTGAGCTCTCTTTTAAAGGGCTGCATTCCTCCTATCAAGAAAGTCTTTTCTCCTTCCTCTTCACCTTGTCATTGCCTCTGATCTGGGCTCTCATCTCACTTCTATGATAACAAACATTTATACAGGGAGATTTATGTGCAGCATCTCATTTATTTGATGCTCACAACGATCCTGTGAGGGCAGTAGTGCAAGAATTATTTTCTCCATTTGAAAGACAGAAGATTGAGACTGGGAGTTCAAGTGATATATGTAAGGTCACAAAGTTAATAAGCACCAGGGCTTGAACCCAGGTTTCTGCTTCCAAATCCAGTGATGGGTTCACTGTACTATGCTAACTTTTGATAACTTTTTGGATTTAGAAGTTCCAAGGATATTCTCTATTCTGGCCAAGTAATTCAACACAACCATACATTTTTGTAAATCTGTATGATGCTTTCATGTCAGCATGGCAGAGGGGAAAGAGTCCTGGACTTATAGACAGAAAGTAGAGTTCAAATCTAAGCCCTACTGTTTTATAATTATTTACCACTTTTCTGAATTTGGTTCCATTGTCTGTAAATTGGCATATACAGTTGTTTTGCTATCCTTATAGTATTTCTGTGAAAGTTAAATGAGATAATGTATGCGATAAAGTACTTTGTAAACAACAAAAGACCATAGAACTGTGAGTTATTGTAATTGCCAAAGTTATTAGATTGGTTTTCCTGTTAGATAGATGAGATCCATAGGCTTCACAAGTCTGCCAAAGAGGTCCACGAAATGAAGAAGTTTAAGAATCCCTGGTCTAAGAGAAAAAGGAAAAAAGGATTTTATCAGAGAGTATTCTTCCTGAGAAGTTTGATTAAGTAGGGATAAGGTTTCCTTCCTTCAGGTAAGTCTGGAAAGGATTTTAGATTAGAGAAATATTTACTTCATAATATTTTCAGTTGAACTAAAAAGGAAACTTTTATATTCTTCCACAATACTAATCAATCCACAAAGGCCTAGTAAGCTATGTGCAAGGTCCCATCTGACTACTGAGGGATTTACAAAGATGTGCCAAACTTAGGCCCTACCATCAAGTTACTGACACCAAAAAAAAGAACTAACACCATCAGGTAACAGTTGTCGAGAACCAAACAAGTGAAACAAGACAGTGAGTGCCCTGGAAAGGAGCAGGGTGGTCTTCCAGAGGGAGCTTGAGCTGAAGAAGGGTGCTGATCTTTGTATATCAATCCAATGGCTTCTTCAGGCTCTAAAAGTCATTCATTGTTTCTCTTCAACTTCAGGCTTCCAAGAAGCATGAGTGGTATTTTGGAGAATTAAGCCGACAGAAAGGGGAAGAAGCTTTGATGGAGGAAAACACTGTAAGTATGGCTTCCACTTCAAATGCCATACTGGCTCCAGGACCAACTGGTCTGGGGGTTTCTGACCTTTATGGCAAGGATAGAACAGTCAGTCAATAAGCATTTATTAAGCACTTATCCTGATAATCTCCAATTTGTCATACAATTGTAGATGTAAGGGTAGGGGTAGAGGAAGAGGTACAGGTAGTGGTCGGTGTAGGTGTAAATATAGAGATAGATAGATGATATAGATCTATTTTGTTTGCACACAGTTCTAAGTATAAATGTACCTATAAAATATAGAGAAAGTAGATGCAAGGTGATCTGAGAAAAGGCTAGAGAATTTGGAGAGAAGGCTGTTCAATCAATTAACGAGAATTTAGGTATTTAGCAGGTTCCAGGTTATATTAGGCATTGTGGATACAAAATCACTGAAACAGTCTCTCCATAAGGAACCTACATTGTAATGGGGGGAGACAACATATATATATTCATATATATTTCATATATAGAATCTATTCACATATACATACTTATATGTAGTGTGTGTATATATATATATATAATGCTTCACACACAAATATATGTGCATGTGTGTAGTTTACATATACATAGAAACAGAAATACATAATATAAATATGAAGTGAATAAGTATAAATATATACAAAATAGTTGGAGCAGAAGGACAACAGCAACTGGGAAGAATCAGAAGGGGGTACTTGAGCTGTATCTTATTAAAGGAAGAAAGGGTGTCTATGAAGCAAAGGTTTAAAAAAATAAGGGTGAATTGCAGGCATGGCCCATGCAAAGGCACAGAGGCTAGATGAGGTATCCTGAGTGAAGAGCAGAAAAAAAGCCAGCTTGGCTGGATCACAGAGTGCAGAGAGGGGAGTAGGGTCCAGTGAAGTTGAAAAGATAGATAGAAGTCAGTTTTTGTAGAGTTTTACAAGCTAAATAGTTTATTTTTTTATCCCAGAGGGCACTGGAGTTGATTAAGAAGGGGTCAGGTTTCACTTAAGGAAAATTATTTGGGCAGCAGTGCACAAGATGGATTGGAATGGTGAGAGACTTGAGGCAAAGAAACTAATTCAGAAGCTGTTGTAGTAATGTAGGTGAGAGGTGATTAGGGCCTGGGCTAAGGAGGTAGCTGTGTGAGGGGAACAAAGGGATGCTGGGAAGGTAGAAATGACAAGATTTTTAAAAATACTATTTAAATTTGAATATTACTTTTTAACAGTTATCAAGTATTCTCTTCCCCTTGCCTCCTATCTACTGGGGGAAAAATAGAAACAAATATGGAATCTCTCTATCACATAAACATAGTCAAGCAAAACAAATGCTCACAGTGGTCATGTCCAAAAATGTATTTCTTATTAGACATATTAGTCCATCATTGCTCTGTCATAAAGAGAGCAGTGTTCTTCTTTATCACTCCTTTGCAATCATGCTTATCACTTAGTTGATTAGAATTCTTAAGTCTTTCATAATTGCTCTTTTGTTGTAATATTTATCTTAAAGTAAAATTGTTCTTCTGGTTCTGCTCATTTCACTCTCCATCATTTCATACAAGTCTTTCCCAGTCTCTTTGAAAGTGTATTTTTTCTTAATTTTTTATCGTATGATAGTGGCAAGATTTGGCAAGTAATTGGATATGTGAAGTGAGGGAAAGTGATGAGTTACCAAGCAAGGCACAGATAATGAAATAAATTACCCCAGAATAAAAAACAGGGGGAAAAAAACCTAAAAAGAGAAACACATATATAGGGTTAAAAACCAACAACAACAACATAACAACATTGGGATCACTGAGAAGTTTTTTTCTGAAACTGCATAAGGATATAAAGATAAAAGAAGATTGTAAATGGATTAACTGATGATAGAGAAACAAGTCTGAAACATCATGGACTAAACCTCACAATATTTTGTAGGACTAAGCCACAGAAAGAGAAAGTATATGAAAGGGAACAGGGGAAGAAGAAGTTGGGGGGGATACATAATGTGTCCAATTAAGATAATGATAAGCAATGAAGGGAAAAATAAGTCCTATAGTCTTTAAGGAAGACAATGCCCAATAGAAGAATAGGTGAGGACTGAAAGATTTAAACGGGGGAAAGAGGGGTAGAAGGGGTAGAAGTGAGTCTCAATTCAGTAGTATGAAGGAAGGGGTCTCATTGAAGAATGTTCCCATGGGGAAAAGGGGTATTCTATAATGGCAGATGGGGGCCTTATATTGGGTATAATCTGCAGAGATTTGGTGCTTAGAGAGACCATTATCTCTAACAGAGCTGTGTGCCTCTATGGACAGAATCCTGCATCAAGAGAAGAGGAATCCGAATTCCCAGAAGCAACTGACACCAAAAAGAGAGAGAATGCATAGATCCTGAAAGGAAATTTAATGACCAATGGGGGAAAATTAGCATATGGAGACAAAAAGGAAATATTCTTACCATGGAACAATATTTCTATCCTCTCTATCTCCTGCAGGTATTGATATTCTAAGAGTGAGGCACAACAGAAAACAAAGGTGGGAGGAGGAAGAGGGCACAAGATGTATCAGTCAATGATAAGGAAACTTTAGAAGAAGGAAGTCAAAATAGGTACCTAGAAGCTTTAATTCTATTAGGAACACAGAGACTTAAAGAATGAACAAACAACTACATAGGCCATAAATCAAAGAATAAAAATCTAGATAGACAAGGGAAAGAAAAATATCAAAGAGAAGGAGGAGAGAAAGAAATATTTAACTTTACTACTCAACTAAAAGAAAAAAAGAAGGGGAAAATGAATGAGGAGGAGGAAGGGGAGAGGAAGAATTAAGCCAAACTCCAAAACTAGAGAGAGAGGTCATTAAGGGGGTGGAGGCGGGGAGAAGAGCTGAACATAAAGGCCAGAGAGCTGCTACTGCCTTTATAGAGGAAAAACAATGAAAAAAGAAAAATCTAATTCCAATAAATCCAAAATATTAAAGGTAAATTAATGAAATTATAAATCTAATTCTCATAATTTATAATTTGAATAGGTTTAATAATACAATTAAACAAAAAATTGAAAGATTGGATAAGAAAACCAAACCCAACAATCTGTTATTTACAACAAACTTCTATAAGAAACAAAAAAATAAACAAAATAAAAAGGAAAGGTTAGAACATAATTTACTATGCATTTGGATGAATCCAAAAAAAGCAAGAGTTGAAATCATACTATCAAACAAAGCACAAAATAAAACTTTACAACATGAAAAGAAATAAACAAGTAAACAACATTGTGCTGAAAGGAAATCTTAGACAAACCAATATTAATATTAAACTTGTATACTCTAAATGCATTAACATCTAAATTCACAAAGGAAAAATCAACTAAATTATAAGAAGACATAGACAATAATGCAAAAGTAACTAGATAGTTTAATGTCTCTCTCAATTTTAGACAAATGTAACAGAAAGAAAAACAAAAGGAAAAATTTAGACAGATTTCTGGAGAAACTAGAACTAAAAAACTTAAAGCATCTTCTAAATGGGATTATGTAAGAATATACATATTTCAAGGCACTCTATGGAACTTATACAAAAATTGACCCTGTATCAGGACACAGAAGTATTACAAACAAATGTAAAAAGGCAAAAATAGTAAATACTTCCTTTACAGACCATAACACAATTAAAATAGAAGTCAATTCAGAGAGCACAAAAAGAGAGAGACAGACAGATCAAAATAGAGATTTAAAGAAATCCTAAATAACTAATGGGTTAAATATCAACTCAGAAACAATTGATAATTATGTGAAAGAAAATTATAATGATGAAATAAAATACCTAAATTTCTGAGCTTAAGCTATAGTAGTGATCGGGGGAAAACATATCCCTAAAACATACATGAATGAAATAGGGGGAAAAAAAGAGTATTATTGAAGTAAATATACATTAAAAAATTTTAAAGCAAATTAATAAACTTAATAGAAGCACAGAAGAAATATTTTAAAATATTGGAGAAATAAACTGAAAACAAAAGAAATCCTATAGAAATGATCAAACTAAAAGCTAGTTCTTTGAAAAGACTAACAAAATTGAAAAACCTTTGGCAAATCTGATTTAAAAGAAGACAGCAGAAAAACAAATCAGCAATATAGCAAAGGAACAAAGGGATATCATTGCAAAACCAGAAGAAATAAAAAGAATCATCAGAACTTGCTATGCACAGTTGTAAGCTAACAAAACTGAGAACACAAAAGAAATAGAGAAATACTTTCCAAAATGTGAAGTACTCAAACTAAGAAAAGATCAAATAGAGATCTTATATAATATAATCTCAGAAAAATAAATGTAGCTAAAAGGAACTACCAAAGAAAATATACTACTGGTCCTGACGGAATCACAAGAGAATCCTATAAAACATTTAAAGAACAATTAGCACTAATTCTATGCAAATTATTCTCAAGCATTGAGAAGGAAAACATTCTCCTAAATACTTTTTATGAGACAAATATAATCCTAATACGTAAACCAAGGAATGATCACATACAGCAGGGAAATTATAGACAATATCGTTAATGAATATTAAAACAAAAATTCTAAATAAAATACTTTCAAGAGAATACAGCAATTTACTGAAGAAATAAGTCATTACGACCAAGTTGGATTTATACTAAGGATGCAAGGATAGTTCAACATTAGAAAGACAATTCACATAATTAGTTATATTTAAAAGAAAAACATCCAAAACTACATGAAGATCTTGATAGAGATACAATATACTATTTGAATTGTTACTTAATCTTTTTTTCCTAACTCTCCCCTGTACTTTTCTGCCCCCTCCAGCCTCTATCCAGTGGTACAGGTCATCTCTCACTCATGGAATACATTTCCTTCTCATCTCTGTCTATTAAAATACTTCTCTTCCTTTCAACTCAAATACTACCTACTTCATGAAGGCTTTCTCTAATTCCTTGGTAAAGTGTTCTTTCCCTCTTCAAATTTCTCTACAGACCATAATCTGGATCTCTCCTTTTCGGCTAAAATGCCCTACCTCATTTTTTACTTATTCGCACATATATCTTATCTACCCACCTCCCATTCCAATAAATTATAAACTTCCCAAAATTATGAACTAGGTCTTTTTTTTCTCTCACATTTGTATCAGCACAAAGCCTTGCACATATTTTGACATTCCAATGGATCTATGATCCCATTGGTGTGGATGCAACTCTAGTGGTACAGCAGAAAATATCACTGGTTCTGAAGAGGACCTGGGTTCAAATCCTGTCACTGATGCTTATTGTCTGTGTGACCTTGGTCAAGTTTCTTAACCTCCATGTGTCTCCATTTCCTCATCTGTAAAATAAGAGGGTTGAAGTAGATGGCCTTTGAGATCCCTTTCAGGTATACCTATATCAACCTATGAGATCAGGCCATCCACACAGGAAAAGCTAAATGGATAAAGACTACCTGGAACATAGAAAATGCTTAATAAACATTTGCTTCTGATAGGAAAATGCATACTAATTCAACAAAGGAGCAAGATTTAAAGGTGTGGCTTATATATTCAATGAAAATCATAATTCAGTGCTGTAAACCAAGATAAAAGTCACATCTATAACTAGAGTGAGACAACTGGGGCTTTACTGGAATGATCTAATAATAATAAGATGATGATGATGATGATGATGATAACTCATATTTGTTTAAGAGGAAAGGGAATGAGCATATTCTAAATGCCTACCATGTGCCAGGCACTGTGCTAAATACTTTGCAAATATCTCATATGTTTTTATATGGGCAACAAGATTTCAATGGACATAAACTGTGAGGCAACATCGTATCGCTAGAATTTGACTTAGAATCAGAAAGAATAGCTTTCATTATCTGTGGTTACAAAATTTGAAGGACACAAAAACTTTAACATATGCCCCCCCTTAGGCACTATGGTAATTGATTCTCCCTCCCACTCAACTGAATTTAACTTAATTACTTTTTTTTTAATTTTCACATGAAGAATTCTTGATGTTGTTGTAATGATTCATTGGGTTTCTTGCTGCTTGCCATGGCCCCAATCTGTGAGGCTTATTCTGGTTAAAGTCACAATCTTTTCCCTGCAGAGTAACTTGCTGGCAGACCCATAAGTGGGAGGAATATTTGTGTAATAAAGATAATTGTACCTTATATTTGGTAAGCCTTTTTGCCTGCAGCTATAGGGGAAAGAGAAGGACCAATTATTTTGACATTTGGAAGTAAAATGAATAAATCAGAAGAGGGCAAGTGACATTATATTGGTTACTGATTTCTATTGGCAATATTTTAAAGAACTTCTGATTATAATATAATGGAGGAGTAAAATCATAAGGATACTGGTGTTTAAGGAAGCTGCTCTGATGAACAGTTGAGTTAGCTGTATGTAGTTTTCTGGTAAACTGCTGCCTTGGGGAAAATATGATGAAGCAGCACTTTTGGAAAAGTTCCCTTATTCTCAAAGCATCTTATTTAAAACAGAACTATGAAATAAAATGGTGGTCCCAGGAACACCACTGCAAGAGACTCACCTTTGCCTTGTGTTTTTTCTGGACTTTTTTCTAAATTTCTCTCCATCTTTTTAACTGCTTTCAGAGGCAACTAGGTGGTATGACAGATAGAAACCTGAATTAAAATCCAGCGGCAGATACTTACTAGCTGGGTGACCCTGGGCAGGTCACTTAACTTCTATTTGTCTCAGTTTTCTTAACTAAAAAATGGGGATAATAATAATACCTACTTCCCAGGGTGGTTGTGAGGATAAAATGAGCTAATATTTGTAGTGTTTAGCACAGTCTCTGACACATGGTAGGTACTTAATAAACACTGTTTCCTTTTGTCCTTTTAACCAATCAAAGTTCATTTAATACAATTGTAGTGCATTTGTTATATGAATGTTAAACTAATCTACTCTATTAGGGATGAGAAACAGTAAGAATACACCCTTGAAAGGAAATGGGCATAAATCTAGTCTTGCCCTCGCTAGAGAAGATGGAACAGTCTCTGTCATGATGTTGATACTCTCAAATATTGGGGAGGGGGGGTAAGGGCATTGGTATCAGGGGTGGTAGTAAAACTGAAGTCCTGGAACATTCAGGCTTGCTAGTAGATGGACATTTGTTGGGCTCCATTGGGGAGTTTTTTTAATACATTAATAATTTATGACTTCAATGTGCATAATGCCTAAAAGCTCACAAATACCATTTATGTATGCCTCATATCAGCCCATGAGAGTTCAGTACTATGAGCATTCTTATCATCATTTTAAAAATGAAGCTGTGGTTCAGAGGGGTCTGCCCAAGATTGAATACCTCATAACATTGGGACTGGCCCTTTGACTCCAAGTGAAGATCTTTTTCAGCTTTTCCATGATATCTTTCAGAAAACTCTCACTGAAATGCTGTTGTGTCTCTCAGCTTTCTGTTACACAAATATGAGTAGATATCATCATCATCCATGTCATTTTCATTATCATCGTCAACTTTTTCCATTTCCTCCCATAACCCCTCACGTCCGTCTTTCAAACCACTGCCAGCCTACTCTTCCTTATGTGTAGATCTGGTCATGTGATTTTTCTACCCAAAAATCTTCTGTGGTTCCCTACTGCCTTCAATGAAAGGTTCATACTCCTTTAGCTGGTATTCAAGACCTTACCCAACATGGCAATATCCTGCCTTTATCTCATATTATTGCCTCTTCATTTCACCTTTTGAGCCTCAGTTTCCTCATCTACAAAATACAGATAATAATGCTTACAATGCTCAGTGTTATGAGGAACATTCTTTGTAAGGCACGGAATAAATAAGGTGTTCTCATTATTATCATATAGATTTTAGATATGGTTTTATAATTGAGAAGTGACCAGGTTTCTTTAGTCCTTTAGAAAGCAAGTCCAGATTTTTTAAATGTTAGGAATCTGTCGCCACTAAAGAACTGACAATATTATTCCTTTACTTCAGGAGGGGACCTTCCTGGTTCGAGACGGCTCCAAGAAATCATTGGCTGAACCCTATGTTTTGGTGGTGTTTCATAGAGATAAAGTATATAACATTAAGATCCGTTTCCTGGAGAAGAGTCATCAGTTTGCCCTTGGGACAGGACTCAGAGGAAATGATGTGAGTGAAATAGCATCTTAGAGCCTGTGTGGGTGCCCATCTGATGCCTTTATCCTTCTGTTTGTTTTTTTTCCAACGGATGGAGTACAATGGCTCTCCCTAAGTATGCAGTTTATTGTCATGATAAGGACTATGGCTTAAATGTCTAAATTGTGATGCTCAAAACACTGAGCAAACTTAGTTATCACCTACAACTGTAAAGCTTTTTCTTTTTCCTAAATAGTTTAATTAGAGAGCTATGATATATTTTCAGTGAGACTGAGTAATTCTTCCATAGAAATGAAAATAAGGAGAACATTTCCTAAACAGCCAGAACATTTCAACTTACTACCCTTGGGAAATGGTGGAAGTTTCTAGCATTTCTGCATCACAAAAATGGTAGAACTGACAGCAGGTCAATAAGCATTTACTAAACACTTCCTATGTGCCAGGAACTATTCTGAGATCTAACGATACAAAGTAAGGCAAAACCATGGTCATTGTCTTCAAGGAATTCTCATTCTAATGGAGGAAATAACATGCAAACAACTATTTGCATGCAAGATATATATATCATAAATGGGAGGAAATTTCAAAGGAAAAGGGATTAGAAAGAAGTTTCCTTGAAATAAAGACAATAGAATATTAGAAATGGAAGGAACCTTAGTCCATAGTAGAATATGGAATGTTAGGACTGTAAGGGACCTTGGAACATAAAACATAGACTATTTGAACTCGATGTGGCACATAGAATGTAAGAACTAGAAGAAACCTTGGAACAGCAAATGTTAGAGCTGGAAAAGAACTCAGAGATCATCTGGTCTAACTCATTTTCTAGACAAGGAAAACTGAGAGTCAGAGATGTAAAATGATTTACCCAAGGTCATATACTTAAGGATTATAAGTGTGCTCAGTGCTCTCAAATTTGGCTTTCTGAGGCAATACTTTAGTTGCCCTTCCCTAGTTATGGTTCCACATTTAAATGGTCTCAAGTAATTTCACAAAGACCAAGTTACTCCCCTCTACATATGCCAGCCAAACTGAATTGTACCTATTAAGTACTTGTCATGTACCAGGCATACTCTGTGTTCTACTCTATAGAAAAGCAGATAGGTGTTGCCAATTTTTGTCTCCTCAATTGGCTTCACTTTTGTCCTTCTATATTTCTTTCTAGCTTAAGGAATCTGTCATAACCCAGCTTTGTATTACCACCTTGTGTGAAGGATTTCTTTTCTTTCACTATGAGTAGTGAATGACTCTGTAAGATAGATAGATCTCTTCTTTTTTTGCTTGCTTTTAAATAAATTCAAATTTAAGTGGTTTTTTTTTGCATTTTCCATAGCAATTAATAAAAGATCAAAGAAGATACCTCCTTGAGTAGGATTGTTCTCAATCCTTTTCTTTCAATCAATAAACATTATTAAGTGCCACTGGGAATACAAAAAGAGACAAAAGATAGTCCCTACACTCATGGAGCTTACAGTCTAATGAGGGAGACAGCATGCAAACAAATATATGCAAAGCAAGCTATATATAGGATAAATAAGAAATAATTAAGTGAGGGAAGGTATTAGAATTAAGAGGGGTTGTGAAAGGCTGTAAAAGATGGGATTTTAGTTGGGGCTTAAAGGAATCCTGGGAGGTAAGCAGGCTGAGTTGAGGAGTAATGGTGTCCCAGGCATGGGACCCTTTTCTGTCAAAGGCCACTTCAGTATTAAAATGCTGTAGTGGGAAACACTCGGTGTAAGGGCTCAAAAGATTTGGGTTTGAGTCTTGGCTCTACAAACTGTTTTACCTTAGGCAAGTTATTCTACTACTCAAGGTTTTGGTTTCTTCATCTACAAAATGAAATGAAGGTGCTTTACTTTTAATATTCTTAGCTAAGTGGTGCAGTGGATAGAGTGCTAGACCTAGTCAAAAGGACCTGGGTTCAAATCCAATTCAGATATGTTTTAACTGTAAATATCTGGGCAAGTTACTTAACTGCTGTCAGCCTTAGTTTGCTCATCTATAAAATGAGGATAATAATACCACCTTCATTGCAGAGTTTGTATTGTGTAAATACTCATTATAATTATTATTATTATTATTATTAACATTCTGTGAGACTGCTCTCACATTCCTTAATTAGCAATTCTTCATATTCCCAATAAGTCTGTCTCATTATGTTCCCTATACCATACCTCTTCCTCCAATGTCCAATGACTTATCATGGTGAGGAAATATCTAGTTTTATCCAAGGCAGTTCTGGGTTGCATTGGATAGAGTGCTGAGTCCGGAGTCAGGAAGACCTGAATTCAAATCCAGTTTCAGATATTTACTAACCATAGGCAAGTCACCTAACCTCCATTTGCCTTCATTTCTTCAACTGTGAAATGGGAATAATAATAGCACCTACCTTGCAAGATTGTTATGAGGATCAAATGAGATATTTGTAAAGCACTTAGCACAGTATATAGTAGATAGTAGGTGCTTCATAAATTTTTCTTCCCCTCTCCCTTCAAAGATTATGCTTCTAAAACACAAGTGTTGGCAGATCCTACCAAACTATAAAGGTTCAGAAGGATCCCAGTACAAAGGTTTCAAGAAAGCCAGTGACAGGCTGCTTATCTGTTTTCTGAGGACCAAATTAGTATAGCTAAGTTTGGAGAGACTGTTTGGAAATGTGGCTATTGTGGTTTGGGGTGCTGGGAACCCCAAAATGTAAGGATACAGGGTGAGTCTGCCTGGAATGAATTCACACACTCAAACCTTCTTCCAGTCAAGGGGCAATTTATTGTAACAAGTGGGCAAGATTTCTAGTAAATCTGCAGCTTGATGAGGATGAGACTGATACTTGTATATTAAAAAAAGGGAGAAATGGTCAGTGAAAAGATCTTGATGTGATTAACGAGTGGTAAATAGCCTGGAGCAGGCCAAGAGAGGACTGTGAAAGGGGGTGGGGGTGGGCCAGATGCCTTGGGCAAGATGCCAGTGATCTGGGATGTTGAATTGTATGGGGAAATTAGGGGACTGGGTTGCTTTCAAAGACATGGTCTTTTCCTTTTAGGGGTCCAGGTCCCAGCACCCCATCATGGCCACTGGGTGATTTTTATTTTTAATTTTTGGCTATTAACAATTCATGGAGACTGTCCCTTGAAGGACATAGAAGTTGCCATCTGCATCAGTGGAAGAAGTACTGAAGAAATCATTAATCTTTGAAATACATTAAACATACCTGGATCTTCATAGGAAATAACCTCAGAGGTCATCTTGTCTAACCCCTCATTTTACACATGAAGAAATTGAGGCAAAGGGAGGTTAAGTGATGTGTTCAAAGTCACAAAGGTTGTAAGCAAGAGAAATAGAATTCTTAAAGTACATGTGTAAACATGGGCAGCCAGGCAGTTCAGGAAATAAAGTGCCAGGCCTGGGGTCAGGAGGACCTGAGTTCAAATCTGGTCTTAGATACTTACTGGACATGTAACCCTGGATAAGTAACTTAACCTGTTTGCTTCAGTTTCTTCAACTGTAAAATGATCTGGAGAATGAAATGGCAAACCACTCCAGTTTCTCTGCCAAGAAAACCCCAAATGGGGTCATGAAGAGACAGACATGACTGAAACAAATGAACAATGTGTAAACATGCCTGACCCAGTGCTAATTGGCATATGGAAATAATAAAACTAATTGAAAATCATCTATTAAATTCATTCATTCAATAAATATTTATTGAATACCCATTCCATTTAAAGAGTACCCAGTTAAGTGTTGATATATTGAACTAGGTAGTAAACACTGTGCTAAATTTGAGATCAGTGTGTTAATTTTTAAAACTAAAATTATATTTTATTTCAATGGGTAATGTCCTCATTAACCATTATTTTGTAAGTTTAAAAAAAGTAATAAAAATTTTCGGATATAAGCCTGCCCTTTGAGACTGATGGCAAGTGGGCAACCATAGAATTATAGAAGTGTAGAAAGTACCTTAAAACATGGTGATGGATTCAGGGTGCATCCCAAGAATGTTGGGGTGCCACCAGCCCAGTGTCCTGAAGAAATTCACTTGGACAGTTCTCCCAGTTAAAGAAAGGCATTGATTTGGGTGCTGTACCCAAGCAGGTCCTGCTTCCCTAAGGGAGGCAGGGCCTTATCAGGCCCTCTCTACATGGAAGAGACAGAGCGTAGGTGGCAGGCCGTTCCCCTAAGGGAGGCGGAGCAATCATTAGGGTTAGGTGTCTGGTGTCTGGTCTATACAGTTTAACACGATAGGGGTAAAGGCAACAGAAGGGAGGAGGGGTAAGCAAGGCTCTGGAATACCTGGAATATCAAGAAAGTCCAAAAGGTGTCTTTGTCATATAGATAAGTGAGGATAACAGGAAAGGGGAGGGGAAGAGTTGTTCTGGAATGTCAGGTAATTGGGGGGTGCTTGGTGAAAGCAAAGTCCCTGGTGGGGGGCTTCAATGCATAATCTTCTTTGGTCACTTTTCTGACTGCATCCTGTTTGTTCCATCTGCCTCAAGCCCTCCGTTCTACCTCATCAATGGGACATTGAATACCATGACTGGAGGAACCTTAAAATATGAAATGTCAGTGCCCTATGAGGCTTAAGAACATATAACATTAAATTGATAACTTGAGAGGACTATCAAACTTAGAACAAAGATTACTGGAGCAGAAAGTGACTTAGAACATATGATATTAAATGTCAGAATGGAAAAGGATGTTAGAGATCATATCTTTTAAGAAATAATAATTATTTGGATGCAGACTTGGTATGCTTTTCAAATTTACTTACAGCACAAGGTTGGGAAAAATAGCTACAAATTTGGATGACCAAATAAACATATTTTGCCCTATAATAGTTTGTTTACTTGGCCTTTTTGCCCTAATCAACTATAACTCTCATTAAAGAAGGCCATGGATTGTATCTTATGAACTTGACTTGATTTGACTTGACTTGAATCCTAGCTCCTTTGATTGAATAAATGGGATGTAACTAACAAGAGAAAAATAGCTGTGGATTTATTATAATTTCATTTTATATGTGTTTCTTCATTTATTATAATTTATCAAGTAAAAGGCTGTATCAAAAACATATTAATGAACTTAAAGGAGTGTGTGTGTGTGTGTGTGTGTGTGTGTGTGTGTCTATGTGTGGCCACAAAGGTTATTAAACTTCTTGGCAATAAATGAAAAATTGCTCCCGAAAGGCAAACACAAAAAAATTTAGCCTTTAAGATCTAATATCTAATATCAGCCTGCCATTTGCTATCCACTTGAAATGACTTTTTTCTTAGAAAGAGATTATTATTAAATTCTTCTTTTATTAATATCTCTTTAGGTTAAAATTTCAGCTACAGGCCCACTACCAGAGAGAAATAATAAGAAATGACAAAATGATTAATTGTGCCATTCTTGGCTTCTGTTTCCTGTTAAGATTATTCATTCATATAAAATACCATCCATATAGCAGAATATTAAAAACAATTAATATTGAATTCATTATGTCATGACATTCTAGAGAAAACAAAGATTAGAATGTAGTCATGCCTTCCCCAGAGATTAATACCACATATGAGTAAACATATTTTTAATGGGTTATGCATGAAAAGTTTCATTTTTCCATTTTACTTTTACACTTGAAAAGCAAAAAATAATAAAAAGAAAAGATAGGTTGTTTATAACTAGAAATTAATGATAGAAATTTTAAGGTCTTAATTTCTTTCCCACTAATTCCTTAATTTTTCAAAGTATTATTATGGTAAAGCATTCTACAAAGGGATTCTTACATCTTTTATTTCATTTGAGTTTCCAAACAATCCTCTGAGGAAAACAGGGAACTATTCCCTATATACTATAGATGAGACAACTGATATTCAATGAAGTTGAGTGACTTATCCAAAGTAACACAAGTAATGTCAGAGTAAAGACTCAAATCAAGATTTTCTGATTCCTAGATGAACAATCATATCCTTTTATCATGGTGCCTTAGAATATTTTTTCTATAGATTTATAACTACACTAGTACTTCACTTACCTAGAATTCATTTATCCAGAGACAGCTAGGCTGCACAATGGATAGAGTGCTGGACTCGGGCTCAGAAAGACCTGAATTCAAATCCAGCCTTATTAGTTGTGTGACCCTGGGCAAATCACTTAACTTGTACCTCAGTTTCCTCAAATACAAAATATGGAGAATAATAGTATCTATTTCACAGAGTTGTTTTAAAGAACAAACAAGATAAATTTGTAAGGTACTTAGTGCCTGGCTCTGAGTAGGTGCTTAATAAATACTTCTTCCCTTCCTTCCACTACCTATTGAGAACATAGCTGAGAAGGAAACACAATCACCGAAGTCAAAATGGCTATCACAAAATCCATGGGGTAAAATTCATGTACTCTACTCATAGGAAAGCTTACTTACTTACTTTAGATATAGTTCTAACTATCTTGGTTGTCTGGTTTCTAACCTTAGGAAAGATTAAAATTAGTAGAGGTCAAGGAAGAGAAGGGCTACTTCAGGCAGTTACATCAGCATCAGAGAAAAAGTGATAACTAATAGCTTGAAAGTAAGGAAAGATGCATAGGAAACAGACAAAAGAACTAAAAAAGCCCAAAAGCCTAAAATAATTGATGTATGTTAAAATGCACACAGGGGCTATACAGCTTTGCATGACTGTCACTATATTATATCCAAGCATAAGAGCTGAAATTCATAATTGGTGCCCCTGAATTGTTAAGAAAATGGTAAATGATAATCAGTTTGAGGAGGTAGTGAAGGATGTAAAAAACTGAAAAGATTACCAGACAGTTTATTGAATTAAAGTGGTTAAAACAACAACCAAAGGAGGTGCTTAAATGCATGAACGCTTAACTATTTGAAATACTCAGCTTATGGAATGTCCTATCTACTTCCTGAGAAGTTCCTGAATGCAGAGGCTGTACTGTACAAATATCTCCTATATTCCTTACATTAATTTCTTACATTAGATTCTTTTTTTTAATGAATCCAAATTTGTTTCCATAGCTCTCACCATCCCACTCCCATTTAAAAAAGAAAAGAAAAACAAAACTTTTCTAACAAATGATAATAAACAAGCAGAACATTTTCAAACATTGGTCATGTCAAAAAAAAAAATCTCATTCTGAACCCTGAGGCCATCACAACTCTTTAAGGAGGTGGGTATTATCAGTCCTCAGAATCATAGTTGATTTTCAAATTGATTAAATTTCTTAAGTCTTTCAAAATTGTTTGTATTTACAATGTTGTTATTGTAAGGAGGAGTCAAAAAACTATTCAGTTCTTTGGTTCTGCTCACTTCATCGTGCATTAGTTCATATAATTTTTTCCCCAAGGTCTTACTTCAGATTCTTAATAATGATGCACTTTAATTCATACTTACTCTTCATAACCAAACCAACATACAAATTTGTCAATCGTCCAAAAGGGTGATCTTGCACAAAAGACTTCCTTCAATGACAAAGAAGGGGTCCTGGATTCTCTCTTTTTTAAAGGTTTCTAACAGTAAAATTATTTCTGAATATGTCTCTCATCCTACCCCAGGAACAAAATGAAGTGCCCACCCCTTGTAACAAAGGAAAACAATTGATATGACAGCATATGACAATGCATGCAACATTCTACCATTGTAGTCCACTACCTCTCTAATAAAAGGAGGGAATATATTCCATCATCAGTTCCTATGATCTCTAGGATCATTACTGCTTTTGAAAAAAAAAATACTCAGCTTGGTTTCCTTTTAGTGATCTTTCCATGATGTACATTGTTCTCATTTTTCCATCTTTTCATGTAATTCTTCCAATGTTTTTTTTCTGAATTCCTCATATTGATAATTTCTTACATGATATTTCATTGCATTATATGCAATAATTTATTCAGTCATTTCCCTGTCAAGGCATACCCAGTTGGTTTCCTATTATTTGCTATCATAAAAGATGCTGTATTTTGTATTGGACATCCAGTTGCATCATCATCCCCACCACCATCATGATGATCATTATTATCATCATTGGCATAGGACCTCATTTGATTTTTTTTTAGCATTTTAATAGCATAGGTACTAACTGCTCTTTAAATACTTGATAGGATTCATTTGTAAATACATTTATCCCAGTGCCATTTTTTTTTCAATTTTGGCAATTAATTTATGGCTTACTCGATTTCTTTTTAGGAGATTGAATTCTTTCAGTTCATCATTTCTTGTTCTTTTAATTTTTGTAGATAAAAATTATTTCATTTGAATTCTTAATTTTGTTGGTATATATGCATTATATGTACAATAGTAACCGACAGTTCTTACTTCCTTTTGTGTTCAAATGATTTCTTCTCTTTTTTAAACAACTTATCTAATAATTTCATAATCTTTTTTTAAACCAGCTATTAGCTTTATCAGTTCTGGGTTTTTTTATTTTCAAGTTTCTTCATTACTTTTCCAATTTTCCATATTTCTTCATTTATATTTGTTTTAGGATTAATGAATTATTTTAGAGTTAAATAAGGCTACAGTTACAGAGTTTGTTCTGTCCTCTCATCTTCTCATTTTCATTCTGTGGCTATCTTTAGGATTTATGTATTTTTTAATGCAGAAAGTTTAAAAATCCATTCTTCCAATTGGGGTGGGGGGGTGAGATTTAACCCAGTCACATTTAGGGTGACAATTTTAAATTTATATTTTTCCCATTAAACACTTTTAATATTTATCCCATCTCTTTTAATATTGTCTTTAGTCTCTATAGTTTAATTTACCCTAATTCTGTCCTCTCTGACCCACTTCTTCTTTCCTTTCAGCCCACTTCCCATTCTTGGCTGAGGTAAGAGCATGGTACCAAATTCCCCCCTCTCTCTTGAATCCTCTCTGCTTACACACACTAATCCATTTTCTTAATTTCAATGCCACGAATTTGTAATATCCCTTTCCAAGAAATGTCTTCATTCCACTTTCTTCCTTCCTTCTTCCTTTCCCATTCTAGAATACTTACATGATCCTTTCTTGTTCTCTCCGTTGCCACCAAATAGTCTGAAGCTTCTGGTAGACATAAGTTTTGCTCCCACATCTAACCAACTCATCTATTAGTGCACTTAGAAATCTTCTCCCTACTTCCCTTTCTCAATCTTTTTGTCCCCTTGAAATATATTTTGATAAATCTCACTTCTAGTATGTTAGAATATTAATTAGTGAAGATACAATGGGTTTCATTTAGGAATACTCTATAATCAGAATCCATGGAATCTGGTTCTATTCTTTGTGCTTTCCTTCTCCTACAACTATTTTTAGGGTTAAAAATATTTACCACTACTGCTGCTGCTGCTACTACTACTACATTTTTTTGTGGTAGTAAAGGACTAGAAACAAAGTAGAATTCCCCCAGTGATTGGGGAACAGGTAAATTGCGGTACATAAATGGAAAGGAACATGACTGAGCCCTGATAACAAAAATGAATACAGAAAAGGACAGAAAGACCTATGTGAACTGATGCAAAGTGAAATAAACAGCACTAGGAAACAATATACGTGTAACGTGGTTAATCCTGGTCCCACTCTTGGAGTCAAGTCTGTTGCATCTCCCCTTCAGGTTCTTTGATGTGGTGAGGGGGCTTGTTTCTTTTGTCTGCCAACAGACCCTCAGAGCTGCTCTCCTGTCCCATTGTAAGGACCCTGTGACTAGCCCAGTTCCATTTAAGCACTTAACATTCAATCGCTTTTACAAAGGAATATTTAATTTAAAGATATAGCCAGAACAAACTACAAACATATCTCACATATTGCGGTTACAGGGGCAGGGAGAGAGTTAGGCTCACAACTAAAGTTCAATGTCTCGACAAGTTCACATCCAAAGCCAGCATCACCGCTCCTTCTGATGGGTTGCAGTCCTAGACCCTTGTTCCTCAACGTGTTGCTGCTGGACAACATCTGACCTGGATTCCTGGGTTCCTGGATCCCTGTCGCTCATGCTCAAGTCCCAGACTGAAGACTCTATACTCTGCACCTAGAATAGAAAATAAATAAATGAAGAGACCAAAGACCCAGGTCCATTTCTGATATG
The DNA here is from genome assembly GCF_900497805.2 of Vombatus ursinus. Lineage (NCBI taxonomy): Eukaryota > Metazoa > Chordata > Mammalia > Diprotodontia > Vombatidae > Vombatus > Vombatus ursinus. The sequence goes on along the minus strand of NW_020954596.1, from coordinate 19,341,558 downwards.
ACCGTGGGGGTGGGAAAGTTTCACACCCCTTCCCTTTACAGCATGGTTCTCTCACTAGAAATCATTGGTGAAAGAGTCACCTTACTCCTCCAGATGCAACTGTAGCAAAATTCCTCGCTGGTGCTGTCCTACCTATAATTTTTAATGTCCTCCATTTTCACTCCATGTTAATCTCTCCCAGCTATGCATCCAGGGGGTCTCAACTTCTCACCTTGTTCTGGTGGGAGGCAGACCCAAGAAACACAAACCAAGCAGGTAGAACTTTCCAAAAATCAACCACACCACCAAAAAACTCATTCAAACATTCCTATCTCAACCCTATCCACTCCTGTGATGGAACCAGAGCATTTCCTCTCAGTTGGTGAGACCAGATTCCCAGTGCTCTCTCTGTGACTTAACCTTCATCTCTCCCTTCTCTCACCATCCCAAATGGAGGGACAGAAATGGAAAATCCTCCACTTTTCTTTTCAAGTCCTGACCACTATTTCCCCAGACTCCTCTGTCCCTATCTCCCCTTTTTCCACCTAAGAGGAATTCCTCTGTATTATCCCACCAGTAATAATACTGATTTACTGAATGAGAACTTTTGTCCCTGAAATATTAATTTATGTCTTCCTTCTACTCTCACCCTTTTTTACTCTCATGTGTTTTTCTTGTTTCTTGGATTCTTTTGCTCTTAGATACTTTCATTGGTCACTCCATGTCTTTTGGATACTGTTTTTTTAAACAAGAGAAAAAACAACCCCCCAACCACATTGACTTTGTCTAATTTTAAATTTACAAAAACACACATTTCACAATTTTTTTCTTTCAATGCTATCTGAACTACTTACTTGTATTTTGTTTAACGAATCTATAAACTGAATATTCTACTTACCACTCCATCTTTTTTAAGGAGATTCTCAAATTCTTCCCTTTTACTAAACAAATAATTATTTTCATTAATGATTATTCTTAAAGCCTTGCAAGATGTTACTTTTCTAATATTCTTTGCTTTTCAGAATATCATACACTCAGCATCATATGTTGACTGGCAGTACAATCCAAAAGTCTAACTAAAATGGTTCTGGGTGAGTTAAATTTGGGGCATCTTTCTGTAACAGGTCTTTGGATTCTCTCAATTTATTCTTTGTCCCTTGTTTCCAACATTTCTGAACATTTTCCTGTATGATTTCTTGAAGTATGGTATTCACATATTTTTCCCATTATTTCTGAAAGATCTCTAATATTTAGATCATGTTCATTCCATCTTTAAATTCAATATTCTTATTTTGTAGAGCTCTTGTGTGTTTATAAAATCATGTCATTAGATTTTACTTAATTTCCTTTACTTTAATTTTCCTTAATTTCCTTTACATTTTGGTGATCTTATTTTGTCATTTTACTTTTAAGAGGATCTTTTTGTTTTGAAAAATGACTGCCTTGTGTTCTAAATCCCCTATTCTTTTTTAAAAAAATTATTATTTATTTATTTTAAACATTCTTTTCTTTTTAAAATTTTGAGTTTGAAATTCTTTACCTCCTTCCCACTGTGTCCCCCACCCACTGGGAAGGCAAGGAATATGATATCAATTATACATATGAAATAATGTAAAACATTTCCATATCAGCCATATTTCTTTTAAAAAGCAAGAAAAATAAAGAAAATGAGAAATTATATTTCAATTAGCACTCAGAATTCATCAATTCTCTCTGTGGAAATGAATAGCATTGGGGCAGCTAGGTGGCACAGTGGATAGAGCACTGGCCCTGGAGTCAGGAGGACCTGAGTTCAAATCTGACCTCAGACACTTGACATTTGCTAGCCGTGTGACCCTGGGCAAGTCACTTAACCCCATTGCCTAGCCAAAAAAAAAAAAGGGAAGTGAATAGCATTTCATCATCATGAATCCTTTGGAATTGTCTTGAATCACTGTATTTATCAGAGTAACTAAGTCTTTCACAGTTGATCATTACAACATTACTCTAACTAGCACAACGATCTCCAGGTTCTTCTCTCTTCACTCTGCATCAGTTCATCTAAGTCTTGCCATGTTTTTTTCCTGAAACCACCCCTGTCATGATTTCCTGCAGCATAATAGTACTCCATCACAATCACATATCACAACTAATTCAACCATCCTCTCAATTTCCAATTCTTTGCCACCACAAAAATTGCTGCTATAAATATTTTTGTGCACATAGGTCCCTTTTCTTTAATCTCTTTGGGATACAGACCTAGTACTGGTATTTCTGGGTCAAAAGATATGCACAGGCCCTGTAGGCCTAGTTCCAAACTGTTCTGCAGAATGGTTGGAACATTTCACTACTCCACTAACAGTTCATTAGTGAACCTATTTTCCCTCATCCTCTCCAGCATTTGTCATCTCTGATAAATGTGAGGTGGTACCTCAAAGTTGTTTTAATGTGCCTTTCTTTAATCAATGGTGAACACTTTTTCATATGACTACAGATGGCTCTTATTTTTATAAATTTGACTCAGTTTTATACTCAGTATATGTTTCAGAAAAGAGGCCTTTATCAGAAACTTCCTGTAAAAACTTTTGATATTACTTCGTTTTTTATGATACCTTTTAGAAAAATGCAGTTTCCTTGATTATCTCTTTTAGGTCCATTTCTGCTTTTCCTTTGTCTGAGATCATGATTGCTTCCTCTGCCTTTTTTTTTTCCAGGTTAGCTGAAGCATATTAGATTCTGCTGCAGCCCTCTATTTTAACTCTGTGTGTGTGTCTTTCTGTTTCAAGTTGTCTCTTGTAAACAGTGTATCTTTGGATTCTGGTTTCTAATCCATTCTACTATCTGCTTCTATTTTATGAGTTCATCCCATTCACATTCACAGCTATGATTATTGTATTTTTCTTTCCATCCATTTCTTATGTTTCCTCTCTCTCTCTCTCTCTTCTCCTCCTTCCCTCCCTCTAGTCTATTTTGCTTCTAACCACTGCCTCCCTTTTTTCAGTATGTATCTGAAGTGAGATATGAACTTAGGAAGATGAATCTTCCTGACTCCAGGCCTGGCATTCTATCCACTTGCATTACCTAGCTGCCCTCAAAGTTCTTAGGAATTACTTGTGTCATCTTCTCATTATAATTCTCTTGTGTCTGAATGGCAAATTTTCTATTCAGCTCTGGCCTTTTCATTCTCTTGTGTTTTCTATTCAGTTCTGGCCTTTGCATCAGGAATGTTTGAAAGTCCTCTATTTTAAATACCCATTTTCCCCCCTAAAGGACCACACTCAGTTTTTCTGGGTAGCTTATTCTTGGTTGTAATCCTAGCTCCTTTGAAGTTCAGAATATCATATTCCAAACCCTCTGAAAGCCATTAAATCTTATGTGATCCTGAGTGTGGCTCCATATTTGAACTGTTTCTTTCTGGTTACTTGCAGTATTTTCTCCTCTGGAATTTGGCTATAATCCTGGGAGTTTTCATTTTGGGATCTCTTTTAGGATGTGATCAGCGGATTCTTTCAACTTCTATTTTACCCTCTGGATCTAAGCTATCAGGGCAGTCTTCCTTAATAATTTTTGGAAATATAACACACACACACACACATAAACATATAGGCTCTTTCTTTGATTATGGCTTTCAAGTAGTCCAATAATTCTTAAATTATCTCTCCTTGATCTGTTTTCCAAGTCAGTTATATTTCTGATATTTTACATTTTCATCTATTTTTTCATTCTTTTGACTTTGTTTTATTGTGTCTTGATATCTCAAGGAATCAGCTTCCACTTGCCCAATTCTAATTTTTAAGGAATTTTCTTCAATGAGATTTGTACCTCTTTTTCGATTTGGCCAATTCTGCTTTTTAAAGGCATCATTTTCTTCAGTATTTTTGTGTCTCTTTTACCAAGTTGTTAATTCTCTTTTCATAATTTTTTTGTATCACTCTCGTTTCTTTTTCCAATCTTTCCTCTATCACTTTTATTTCTTCCAGGATAATCTTTTTGGTCTTGTTTCCAATCAGCATTTTTCTCTGAAACTTTGTTTCTGTTTTCACATTGTTGTCTTCTTCTGAGTTTATGTCTTGGTCTTCCCTGCCACAGTAGTATCTTTTTATGGTCAAAATTTATTTTTGTTGTTGTTTGTTCATTTTCCAGCCTATTTCTTAACTCTGAACTTTACGTTAAAGTTGTGTTCTGCTCGCCTAGGGGCAGGCAGACGCTGTTCCAAGCTTCAGGCTTTTTCACGCTGCTGTTTTCACAGCTAGTTGTGAGAATCTGCAAATTTCTGGTGCTTCCAAGACCGTGTGATACTGGGAGACACGTGGTCACCGCTCCCCCGGTCTGTGCTCTGGTCTTTACCCTAGTCCCCTGTAGTTCCGTTAGTGTTCCTCTTTGCCTTGGAACTGTGACCAGGGCCCCTGCTCTCTTGTGACCAACCACCAGTGCTCCTCTCTGCCCTGGAATTGCAACCCACAACTGCATACGGGCAATAAAGTTGACTATCAGTGCCAGCAGAAGATCCCTATAATTTCTTTCTGAGCAGTCATCTGGCCTCCCTTACCATCTTTGGGCTGAGAGTTCCTGAAGCTCCTGCTGCTGCTTTGGTTGCTGCCACTTGTGCAAGCTCCAGACAGGCCTTTACTCCGATGCCACAAACTTCTGCTGACCTCCTAAGTTTTATTTGGCTGGGAAAAAAATGTTTCACCCTGACCTTTTGTTAGCTCTGCTGCTTCAAAATCTGATTTGAGGTGTTATTTTAAAGTTGTTTGGAGAAGAATGTTGAGAGAATTCAATGGAGTTACCTCTAATCTGCCATCCTCTAACTTTTCTACTCATAAAATTGATTTCTCCCTTCAGAGCTTTAATTTCTGTCCTTAGTTCCTTAATATCTTTCCTGATAAATGATGATCCAATCTCTGATCAAGGGCCTTCAGTTAAAGGGGAGACCACTATCTCCTCTGGCAGCTCATTCTATTTTCATGTAGATCAAATTGTTAGGAAGTTTTTTTCTCACAGAAGTAAAACTTGCTTCTCAGAAACTTTCACACATTACTTTGTTTTGACCACTGAAGCCAAGGACAAGGCTAATCCTTCTAATCGACAAATGCATGAAGATAATTATCACGTTCCTCCTCATCTTTTCCACCTTAAACATCGTCAGTTCCTTTGATGTTTTCTCGTATGCCATCATGTCCAGTTCCCCAACATCTTGGTGACACTCTTTCATGCCCTCTAGCTTATCAATATCAAATGTTCAGATGGCTATTATTCATGTGAGGATTCCCTCCAGTGATGAAAGTTGCAACTCATGACTCTTATCCATATCTATCTGTCTGTCCATCTATCTACCATAAAAGATTTCCCTAATATGCTAGAGATCTGACTCAAATTTTTCTGATATCCCAAGGATATCAATGAAATATACAATATATCCATTAATTATCTCTCACACAACATCAGTCCTTTTTCTTTCTTTGATCACATTTCCTTAATGACATCCTTTACAATTCACTTCCTTTATAATTCTTTGATTGTAATGCATTGGAGGCCTTTCCTGTCCTCTGGGTGATCCTCAACTTTTCAGAGACTATAGATCACTGGAAGAAAACTCTTATTAAAAACTGACCTTTGTTTTAAGGAGATGCTTAGGGTAATTAAAAACATTTGTAATTTCCCAAAGACAATCTATCCCAACTTCCTCCACCTCAACAATTCTGGAACCAGCTCAGTGTACATTTGTACTGTCTGTCCAAAATTGGGTAGCCAGAAGATAGATGGATGGATGGATGGAAAGACATATACACATATTGTTATGCTTACTAATTGATACGAATGGAGGTGCCCTACAAGTTATCTTTCCAACTCCATATTATAGTCTGAAAAAAAATAATCATTTACCTGTAAATTACATTTTTGGGCATAGGTTAGGCTAGATGATTATTAGGATCTCTTTCAACTTTAAATTCTGTGATTCTGAGGTGACTGTGCATCAAATGTATAGATTCTATAGCACAGTTTCAGATCTGTTATGGTGAATATATCTTGAACAGAAGATCTCATCACAAAAACAGAGTGTACTTGGTTTTCAAAGCTAAAAGTGAGCCAAACACTGTATTGTGGTGGGTTTATTGATTTTTGTTTGTCAAAGTTTGACTAATTTGACACTGTACCTTCACTAAATTAATTGGTTATTTGGTAGAACAGACTTGTTTTATTCACTTCATGTAGGCACAGTCCCAGTGATAGGGACTTGAACTTTTAGCAATTCAGAGGTGGAAAAGGTCTTAAGAGATCATCAATTAAATTTGTTTATTATACTCTCCTGGTGAAAAACTGTATTTTGTTTATCTTTCTCATATCACTTTGTATAGCCCTACTGTTGGTACTTAACTCAGTCTACCTCGCGTTATACTCATTGTGTCTTATTCCATGCTCTTTATGATCAGGGGCTATGTAATTTTTTATCTTTACATTCCTATTGCCTAACCTACCGGTAGGCCTTGCAAATAGCGGGTGCATAATAAATGCTTTTTGGATTAACTTGAATGTTACTGAAATTCTTCATTATCCTGATTAAAAGTAGTATAGGCCCATTGGTCACCCACTACATCTTAGCTGCTATAAAAGCTACAGAGATAGTAGTATCTACTAGGCAAAGAATATAAAACCTCCCAGTACCCCTGATAATAACAATAACAATAATGTTGATAACATGTATGTTAAATTATTTATAGTTCCAAAATGTTTTACACATATATCCCCTGTAAGCCTCAGTATCTTCATCTATAAAATAGGAATGTAACAATAATCACACTACCGATTTCACCAAATTGTTCTGAAAAAATCAGGAGATAAAAAGAAGAGGCCAAAGTCATGCAGGTAACGCAAAGCCAGAACTTAAACTCTACTCCTGTTGTTTGTTCTTACAGTTGACTCTGCTTGTTTTGACAGCTTACAACTTATTTTTCCCTAATCCATTTCTTATGTCAAAGAAAATAAACTAAGTCACTCAGTGTTGTGTTTAACAATCAGCTCTGTTAGAAATAATATTTTTATTAGAAAATATTCAAACAACTATTGGGAAGATGGTCACCCCACAGGGATTCCTGTCAACCATGTACCAACCTGCTGCCCTTGACAAAAGAAGTCTGAGCCTTATATACTCTTGTGGAAAATCCTCAGGGAAAGTTCTATTAATGGCCTCAATCCTGTTGGATTCTTACATTAAAGCTACAATTTAGGAGCATAATGTTTATCAAATGGAAAATGAACACAAATCAAAATTACATTTTTTTAAATTAAATCATAAGTCAGTATCATACATGGTCCTCCAGAATGAAGAAAAGATACTATAAATCACAAAGGTTAAAACAATAGTAGTTCTATGCACTAAATTCTCAATTATGTTTATAAAAAAGTTAGTGTCTTCTGATATCTATACTGTAGAATTTGCATACAGGCTATTTTGTTTTCATTATCTGTTAATAGCTTATATATTCTGCTTCCACATACAGGTTCCTAGATTGAGAGCTAGAAGGGAACTCAGAAGCCATCTAATACAACCACCTCACTATACAAAAACTGGAATCAGTGGGTTTAATGATGATGATGATAGCACTTACATATTGTGCCAGGTATTGTGCTGAGTGCCTATAAATATTATCTCACTTGATCCTCATAACAACCTTGGAAGGTACATGCTATTATTATCCCCATTTTACAAATGAGGAAACCCAAACAAACAGAGGTTAAGTGACTTGGCCAAGGTCACATAGCTAGTAAGGGTCTGAGACTGGATTGAAACTCAGTTTTTCCTAACTCTAGGGCTGTCGCACTATCCACACTGCCACCTAGGTGCCCTAAGTTCACACAGTAAACATCAGACGCAGGATTTGAATCCAGGTCCTCTGATTCCAGAGCTAGTGTTGTTCTGTTTTATCATACTATCTTGCTGTGAAGGAATCTGCTATGCAAGTAATTAACTTGGGCTGGCAATAGCTTAGGTGGGGAGAGTGAGGCAAGAGGGAATAGTCACTCTACTAGGGAGAAAAAATGGGTTTCCTGTGTTGTTCACTCCTTCCTCTACTGTGAAGGTAACGTTGAGTTTTGATTGTCTAGCACCCTATAGGGAAGAGATCACATGTGGTTAAGGACCCTAGTCAATTCCCTAGTATTGGGGAACTTGAGCCATTAGAAAAGACATTGTTTTTGTTATTCAGTCATTTCAATTGTGTCCAACTCTTTTTGTGACCTCATTTGAGGTTTTCTTGGCAAAGGCACTGGAACGGTTCGCCATTTCCTTCTTCAGCTTATTTTACAGATTAGGAACTGAGGCAAACAGGATTAAGTGACTTGCCTAGGGTCACAGAGCCAGTAAGTGTTTGAGGCACTGCACCACCTACCTGTCCAGAAAAGATATATAGTCACCTGAAATACAACATGCTCAGAACAGAGAACTACATCCAAGTTGAGGGGGAGTATCAGAAGGGGGTCAAGAGGTAACATTACTTAATGACTTTCAGATCTATCTTTTGACCATAGTCCTTCCAGATAATTCTGATAATTCCTTCCTTTCTGACCTGGCCAATATGAGCAAAAGGAATCTAACATTATTTATCCCTCTGCTTAGTTAAAAAATGTAGCCTACATAAGGTCTCAGATAACTTTAGTACAACTTTGGCTCTTATTGATGTCAGGTCCCTAAAACTTTAATACCCTCTTCAGCATTCTAGGGGTGTCCCTGAGGGGCTTGCTTAAGCCCCTAGCAGTGTGCTTCTATTAAAAATCAATGTAGTCATTCAGCCTTAAGTGTTTTTTTAGAAAGGAACATGTACTAAAAGGTCATGATAAGAAATTAGTACAAAACATCCCAAGTCTGTGATACACTCTCCCACCCATACAGAATCCAGGGAAGAGTAGGCTCAGGCTTAGAGAACACATGTGGCAAAGAAATAACTCATAGCTCTGGGATGCTACAAGTCCTTTTCTCCCATGTGTAGTGTGCTCAAGAAGCTCCCCTTAAGCATGGTGAACTTCATCCATCTATCCTTGGCTCCTAATGCAGATACTACTATGAGCTGATCTTGAGATGATGCTAGAACACTAGTGGGAAGGATCTCCACTGGCCAAAGGGGAAAGGAGATTTGACCAAAGGTTTTTACCCACTGATAGTTCTTCCCCACGGTGTGTTGGAAAGAAATACTTCCTCCAACTTCTAGAAATCAATCCCTTCTCATCTTGTTTAATAATTTTAAAATAATCCTTTGAGCTATGGCCAGCTTTCTGAACCTGATTCTTGTGCAACATCATCCCAATTGGAAAGCTGTTTAGTACTTTGTCTAAGGCCTATAAAGTGATTGATTGAGACATTCTTAATTAGTTAAGGTATTAAAGCAAAAATGAGATGGGGTGGTATCCACCTCACCCTTTATTCACTGTCCTCCAAAAATCTCCTGCAATATGTTTGATACAAGTGAAATGCTGGATAGCCTTTTACTGACTTCTGCATTATCCATCTCAAATGTCTTTCCCAATGTGGAAATTCCTACTCAAACATGGTCATTCATATTCTTCCATACCTCAACATATATTTTGGTACAACTTGACAAACATCCTGCAAAGTCCTAATAGGCTACTGCCTGTCTTGTTGCTTAGGGCCTATCCCATCCCAAAACAACAAAGGAAAGAAAAAATAAAATCTCCCTTGGGGGGTGCGGGGAAAGAATTAGGGGCTTGGAATTGGCTAGAAGCTAGTCCCTCCCATTTCATGTGAGAAACAAAATCAGTTTAGCTTGATTTTAATGTAGCAATGCTGGCCCACTAGGGGCTACAATTCTTGCCCTCTTCTTCTCTCAAGGAGCAACCTCCTTCAACGTTGGTTCATTTGGTTGCCAAGGGTCACAACAATGGGATACATTTCTTTCTACCTTCCTCTTTTAAGCAATCCATCTATGCTAGACCTCCCCAATGCACACAGACCACGTTTAATCATCGACTAACTTAAAAAGAAATTTAAGATCTGAGTCCCTTTCTTTATATCTCTCTTCAGTTCTCCAAGAACCTAATATATTTGTTGAATTTGTTGAACTAAATTGTTTGGTTTATCTTGGACATGGTTTGTAACTGTGAATAATTTTTAAATGCTTTTTCTTTTATTTCAGAAATTTGATTCAGTAGAAGATATAATTGAGTACCACAAATTCTTTCCTATTGTGCTTATTGATGGGAAAGATCAAACAGGAACCCACCGAGAGCACTGTTATCTCAAGCAACCTCTCTCACCTGGCAGAATCTACTCATCCTAAGAGGGAATGAGGTCTTTATTTTACCTTTATTTCAACAGATCTGGTATTCATGACATTCTGCAGAGTTCAAGAGATGACCAGTTGATTTTATTATGAGTGGAAGATGGACATTCTCCAGTAAAAACTGAAAATATGTGCTCTGAAAAATATTTCCTTAACAGCTTATGTAATATCTAAGAATTATTAAACTGGAGAATGAACAATTATAACTTAGAGCTTTAGTTTAGAAATTTTTGGGCAGCTAGGTGGCACAGTGGATAAAGGTCTGGCCTTGGAGTCAGGAGGACCTGAGTTCAAATCCAGCCTCAGATATTTGATACTTACTAGCTGTATGGCCTTGGGCAAGTCACTTAACCCTGATTGCTTCACCAAAAAAAAAAAAATTTCTATTGGTTTAGTGATATTGAAATAGAGTGCAGAATTGAGTAACATCTTTGACTGATTCAAAGCTTAATGATAGAAACCTATAAAAAAGGGAAAAAAAACTCTCAACAGGTAGATTCAGAAAGACACATGGATCAGGGAAGTAACACCTATGTAGAAAAGTCCGGTCATCCTCATTCATTGATGACACTCATTGATTCAACCCACGGGGCAGGCATTTCAGTTTACCTGAAGGTAAAAGGTGCCCTGAGGAAGAGAGTGTGGGAAGCAGACTCAGGCCACCAGTACCATCTCCCCATAGACCTCAATGAAGTTAGCTCAGGACTTGAAAGCTAAGAGCCCTGGGAACAGCAGCACAAGGGAAACCACTGGCTCTGCTTCTAGTCTGGTGGCCCCTACAGCCATTATTGAAAAAAGCAGTCACTGTGAAAAAGAGATCTACCTTCTTCATCACTACTAAGTGATAGCCAACTGCCACTGACAAGAAAGTAAGACCAAGAGCCCTTGGATTGTCAGCTCCCTCCACATTCACCACCAGTACTACTTCCAGTTTATCCTCCAAAGCCATCATCCTGTGAATCAAACCCTGTGGAGAGGACCTGAAGAATACTTCTGTAGGTGTTACAGGTCAATCACCACGGAGCACTGTCCATGAATCAAACTGGAGAATGAACTACCCCTACCTCCTCAGCAACAACAGATTCCGAAGACCCAGAAAAGACGTAAAAGGTCACAGATCTTTTCTGTTGAGGTAGATCTTATCAAGGCTGAAACAGGATGATGGTAACTAGCTCCTTCTTCACCAAAGACCTTGGCACTGTCGTAAGTTTCAACATTAGGAGGAGATATCATTTTCTCAGTGAAAATTATATTAAAAAAGATACATTAACATCTGCTTTGATGATGCACTCTAAGTACAAGAGAATCTATCCATCTAACTTATGACTGAAACTCAATATAGAATGAGAGCTCCTTGAGAGCAGGGACTACCTCTTCTTTTCCATTTTCATCCCTGGCACCTAACACAGTGTTTTGTACCCAATAAATACTTGATATTTGATTTTTCTTTCACTTATTACAGACTTAGAATAGACTTATTATAATAAGATTTGGCAGACAGAAAACAAATAACAATAATAAACATAACTGTAATGTAAGGAAGATTAGGATTGGCCTCCCAAAGGGGGTGGCATTTGAGCTGGACCTTGAAGGAAGGTAAAGATTTTATGAAAGTAAGGTGAGGAGAGAGAACATTCCAGGTCTGGGGGACAACCAATGCAAAGACACAGAGATGGAAAATAGAATGTCAAGTATAAGGAATACCAAATTAGCCAGTATGGCTGGCACTTGGAGTTAGTGAAATACAGTAGGATGAACTTAATCATAAAAAGGAGGAGGATGGTGGCAAAATGAATTAGAAAACAAAACAATAATTTGCTCTATACAAGAAGCACATCTAAAACATAAAAACTAATGATGAATTAAAATCAGGGGTTAGACTAGAACTTCTTATTCCTTCACTGAATATAAAAAAGCTTAAGTGGCAGTCATTCTCTAGGCAAAGGAAATTGTAAAAATTTATATAGTCAGAGCCAAGCAGAGAAACTGCATTATTTAGGCCCTATAGAAATGGAACACACACACAGACACACAGACATACAACATGCCTCTAAGATTTAGATGTGATAGATATTTGGTGATTAATGAATGGGAATCACAAAGAATATATCAATTCTTTAGCATTGCATGGTGCCTTTACAAAATCCTAAGTGGTGACAGGACATAAGGAGCCCATAAACAGATACAGACAAACCAAAATATTCCAAACACTCTTCATAGACTATAATGCAACAAACATTGTAACCAATAAGTAAAATATTAATAAAGGACTGAGAGGCCAAATAATTATATCCTAAAGAATAAATGGGTCAAAGAACAATAATAAGAATAATGAATAATTATATTAAAGAAAATAAGGAGATAGCATGCCAAAATATGTGGGGGCAAATCTAAAGCCATCCTTGGGAGAAAAGTATGTCTTTGAACACTTACATTAACAAAAGAGAGAAAGAGAAGACCAATTAGTTGAACATGAAATCAAAAGCAAGAAAATTAAACAAACAATCCCAAAAGAAGCACAAAAGTAGAAATCCTAAAAATAAGATAAAAAAATATAAAAACAAAAAAAACTATGCAACTGATAAATAAAAATAAGAACTGATTTTTGAAAAGACCAATGAAATATCAACCAATCAATAAATACTTGTTAAATGCCTACTCTTCAGGCTGTGTGCTATATACAATGGACATAAATATAAGTAATAAATCATTCCCTGTGTTTTCAAGGAATTTGCATTCTAACGAGGAGACAAGTATATATGCAAGTATATGCAAAATAAATACAAATAAGTACAATTTAATTAAATATAATGTAGTTGAGAGGGCACTAACTTGAGATCATAAAAGGTTTCATGTAGGTGGTGATTGACCTTCATCTTGAAGGAAGAGGGATTCTATGAAGCGGAGGTGAGGAGAGAAAGTAGTCCAGCCATGGGGGAAATTCAGTACAAAGACAAGGAAATGGGTAACAGAGAGCCATGTCTGAGAAACAGATAGAAGGTCAATTTGGTTGGGTCACAGATCATGGGAAAGGGAGTGATGTTCAATGATTCTGGAAAGATAAATTGGGGGCCAAAATGTAAAAGGCTTTAAGAAGAGTTATATTTGGTCCTAGAGTCAACAGGAACTACTGAAATTTATTTCATAAGAGAGTGATACAGTCAGATTTATACTTAAAGAAAATTAGTTGGCAGCTGAGTGAAGTAGTGAGAAACACTTGAGGCAGGGAGAGCAATTCAAAAGCTATTAAAATAATTTAGATGAAGGCTCATAATTTGTTGAATGAAAGTAGTTGTGTGAACAGAGGGAAGGGGGTAAGATAAATGAGAGGTAGAAAATGCAAAATTTGGTAACTGGATGTGTGAGATGAGGGAAAATGAGGAATCAAGGATAATGTCAAAGTTATAAACTTGAAAGACTAAAAGAATGGTAGTACCTTGACAGAAATAGAGAAATATTAAAGAGGGGTAGGTTTGGGGAATAAAGACAACAAATTCAGTACTGGAAATGTTGAATTTGGGATGTCTCTGGGAAATGCAGTTAGAAATATTATTTGTAGAAAAAAAGTAAGAAATAAAAGCTTTCTCAGTAACACCAGGAGTAAAGCAAGCATTGCTCATTGTCTTCGTTCTCATTTAACAGATCTGCAAGAAATACTAGGTATAGCAATGACAAGAAAAGTAAACTGAGGAAATAAGCATAAAGAGGAGAAACAGTATTATCTCTGTTATGGTGTTAAGAACCAACCATACCAAATTTAAGATAATGGCTTCAATAAAGAAAAACCCAGAAGGAAGAAATAGGAAACTAAATTTGATTTAAAAATACAACAAAATGCAGTAAGTATCTGGGAGATGACATACCAAAACACATGTAGGTCTTTAGTCTACAACTAAAACCAATTTCACACACAAAAAAGACCTTAATACTTGGAAAAGTGTTTAATAGTCATGGCAGAGCCATATCAATTTAATAAAAATCATATTACGCAAATAATGCTACAAAGTTAGTGCTATACCAATCAGATCACCAAAGAGGTATTTTATAAAATTAGACAAAATAATAAAATTTATTTGGAAGCACAAAAGGTCAAGAATATGAAGGTATATTCTATATAACCTCCAGAGTTAGAGAGTTGCCTAGAGCACTGAGAAATTAAATGATTTGTCTGGGGTCATATGGTCTGCATATGTGAGAGGCAGGTCTTGAACCCATATTTTTCTAGCTTTAAGATTGGCTCCCTATACATTACACCATACTATTTTAAAAATTAAATTAAATTTTAGTATAACCCCATTACCACACATATCAATGCTTGGCAAAATCTCACAAATAGTGTATACTCAATAAATAGTTGTGGATTGAATTAATGTATGGTGGCAGATCTCACATCTCCCTTAGAGGTTAACTAGATCTGATCAGTCTTGTCCTACATGTAGTTATGCCAGATGGGGAAGAAGGAATATGGTATCAGTAGATTATATGAAATCTATGGAGTACATGTGTTTTGTTTATGCATGAGTATATGTAAATCCATTCAATAAATATCTATGATGTAACAGAAAAAGAAATATTATGAAGGTGTATAATTTTTAAAAGTACAAAAGGGGCTCAGCACTATATATATTATATATGTATATATGTATGTATATATGTATATATGTATTACTAATCAAAAAGTACTTATCAAAATTACCTAGTATTAGATAATTTTTTAAAAAGATTAGTGAAATAGCCTAGATGTGCAAGACTTAGAAATCAATTAATCAACAAGTACTTATTAAGTGCCAACTATGTGTCAGGCACTGTACTAGGTGCTGGGGATATAAGAACAAAGTACAAAACAATCATTACTCATAAGGAGTTTCATTTGTATTAGGGAAGACAGGTACACGTATAAATACATTAGGCAAAGTGATTAACAAATATTATCTCATTTGATCCTCACAACAACCCTATAAGTTAAGAATTATTATTATTACCACTTTATGGTTAAGATGAAGTGACTTGCCCAGGGTCTCATGGCTAGTATCTGAAACTAGATTTGAACTCAGGTCTTCCTGACTCCAAGCCCAATGCTCTATCCTCTGTACCACCATGCTGCCTCACCAAGAGAAAGTATGTAGAGGGAAAAGCGAAAATGGTCTAGGATAGAAACTTAGGGGATACCTTCATTTAGGAGATGTGACATGAAGTATGAACCAGCAAAGGAGATTGAAGAATAACAACACAGGTAGGGGAACCAGGTGAAAACAGTGCCATGAAAACTCCAAAACAAGGAAGTATCTAGGAGAATGTGGTTAACAGTGTCAAATGGAGCAGAGAGGTTGAAAAGGAAGAAATGACCATAAGACTTCACAATTAGAGATCACTGGTAACTTTCAAATGAGCAGTTTTAGTTGAATGAAGTGAGAAGCCAGACTACAAAGGGTTAAGAAGTGTGAGAGGAAGAAGTTAAGGCATCAAATGTAGGCAGCTTTTTCAAGGAGGGAGGCTGAGAAAGGGAAGTGAGGGTATGTTATGGTCTAATGATGTTTTTTTGGTGGTGGTGGTGGTGGTGGTGTGTTTTTGTTTGGGGAGTTTGGAGGGGATGAATGGGGGAAGGAAGAGTCTTGTGTATGACTGAAGGCAGTAGGGAAGGAACCAGTAGATAGGACAATGAAGATCTGGGAAGAAATGGGGGATGATTGAGATTGCAATCTGTTGGAAAAGACAAAAGTCTAGAGTTTAGTAAACCCAGAAACACAAACTATTGAAGAGGGTGCTCTTTGTAACAAGAACAAGAATTGTTGGGAAATTTGAAAGCAGTTGGGTGAAAAATAAATTACCACTGGAAAAAATTAAATATAAAAAAATAAAATTTAGAATTTTATCTTTCACATTTATGAATACAAATAAAAATCAGAACCAGACAAGATAAAGAAGAAACCATAAAAATAAAAGCTTCTCTCAATTATATAAAATTTCGAATTTTATATAATTTTAGCACAAATAAAATCAATGCAGTTAGAATCAATAAAATATATTTTGGGAAACAATTGTTGCATCAAATATATAAACACCTGTCATACAAACCCTTCAGGAAATTGACACAAAGATCAAGAACTATTATCTAACAGAAAAATGGCTGAACATGAAGAACAAATGACTTTCATAAGAAGAAACTTACACTATCAATAACCATATGAAAATATTTCGTAATCATACTAAAATGTAAATTAAAACAAACTTCAGATACCACCTCCCTACCAACAAACTCACAAAGATGTTCAAAAAGAGAAAAATTCATTGTTGGAAATGCTATGGCAAGACAAGCATACCAATTGGCCAGGGGAAGCATGAGTTTGTTCAATCATTCTGGAATCCAAGTTGAAATGATGTAATGAATGTTATTAAATTGTTTATATTACTCAGTCTAATTCCCAAGGAAGTTATTCCATAGGGCAAATTCCAAAAGACAAAAAGAAGAGATCCATATACAGAAAATGGAGTTGTACATAGCAACATTATTTGTAATATGAAAAGGCTGAAAAAATGTACCCAATGATTGGGAAATAGCTTAGCAAATTGTGGGCTATGAATATGATGGTATATTACTGTGATGTAAAGAATGCTGACTATGGAGAATTCAGAAAAAAAAAGTAATAAATGGTATAAAGCAAACTCGAGTTTTTGCCAGGCAGTGGGTTTTATTCACCACTAGTGCCAGTCTTAGAACCTTTTGGTACACATACAATGACTACACTATGAATAAAGTAGATATTAAGAGGAAACAAAACTGTGGTTGTCCATACTGTTCAATGATACTGCTGTTGGCAAAATCAAAAGACATATTCCTTCTTTCTGTTAATTATCAATAATCGGTTACATGTGTATGTTTCTTTCCTCCTCAATACTGTCCTAAGAATGTACTTTTGAAAGGGTATAGTTTGAGCGTTTGTTGGAAGTACCTTTCTGTCAAAATGTATCAATACATTTGAAAAAAAAAGCTGTAGCCATATCAAGCATATACTTGTTGACAGAAAAAAAATTTTACTACATGTAATTCACTCGTGGCAATAGAACTATGAGAGTTCTATCAACTGGCAAGTGGTAAAATTAGAGTCATAGTATTAAGTTATAATGGAGAGGGGGAGAAACTTTACTGTTACTGAACAAAGCTGTTTTAGGACCATTCCATTCTAGGATATCTGATCATCCTAACCAACAAAAGTCTTGTTCATTTCTGTAGTCTCTACAATCAAAGTTGAATAGATTGTGGAACCCAAACAATTACAAAATTTTACTTCAACCATTAGTTTTCTTCAGTAGACTTTTATTTATTTCCCAGTCTTTAAAACTAATCCCAGTAAAAATTCCTATCCAGAGCTTCATGGTATGCAGAGAAACCTGGAAAGCAGTCTAGTTTTATTACATATGCCATGTTTATTCACATATCCAATCACATTCCATAAAACCATAGAATGGTAGCATTGGAATTCAATTCAGAGCAATGAATCTTTTTTTCCTGTTTTTAATTTGATTTTTTCAATTACTATGCACTTATTTTCTCTCCCTCCCCTTTTCCTAATTAAACAAAAGAAGAAAAAGAAAACCCTTGTAATATGTATACTACAGCAAATTCCCTCTTTGGACATGTCCAAAAATGCATGCCTCATTCTGAATCTCGAATTTATTACCTTCTCTGCCAGAAAGTGGGTAGCATGCTTCAGCTTCGTTTCTCTGGAGTCCTGTTTTATCATTTCATTGATCAGATCTTTCAAAATTGTTTTTCTTTATAATTTATTATAAAGGAATATAAATTGTTTGGGTTCTATTCATTTTACTCTGCATTAGTTCTTACAAGTCTTCCTAGTTTTCTCTGGAGTTTTCCACCAATGAAATGAAATTCCGCAAACATTTATTGCCCACTATTTTCAAAACTCTTATGTTTTGAATTTGTCAATTGGCAAGTGAGCAATACTAAGTAATAACTAGAAAAAGCTTCACTGTTTTTGAACAAAGCTATTCAAGTACCCTAGGTCCTAGGGAACACAAAAATAAAAGGTCATTGTCCTCAACGACACTATATTTTACTAGTGACGGGAGGAAAGGTATTACACACATACACATAAGTAAATACAAAGTAATTTTTTTAAAAAAGACTAATATTGTAATTGAGGAAGGCTCAAATAAAAGATGACATCTGAATTGAGCCATGCAAGGACTTATAGATTCTAAGAAAAAGAGATATGAAAGAACATTTCAGAAATAGAGGATAGCCTTGTGAAGGGATCAAAATAGAAAATGAAGTATCATGTATAGTGAATAGCAAATAGGCCTAGTCTGCCTGGAACACTGTGAGTGCATGGGAGGAACTGATGTAAACTAAGTAGCGAAAAAGGAGTTGTAGTTGGAGTAAAGGGTTTTAAATGGCAAACAGAGGAATGTGTATTTTATCCTAGAAGCAATTGGGAGCCAGTGAAGCTTTCTGAAGAGAAGTGACATGGTGAGACCAATTTGGCAGCTACATGAAGGATGGACTGAAGACAGACTGGAAATGGGAAAAACCAATTAGCAAGCAACTGCTACAGGCTTTGTGATGAGAGTCTGAACTGGAATGATTGCTATATGAGCAGAGAAAAGCCAGATACAAAAAATCTTACATAGAATCAATAGTACGTGGCAAATTATTGGATATAGGGAGAGAAGAGAATGGCTCCAGAGTTGACAACCTGGGTAACCGGAAGGTGCTCTCAACAGAAACAAGTGAGTTATTAAGAGGGATAGGTTTAGGAGGAATAGAAATGTTTCACTTTGGACAGACTGAGTTTGAGATACCCATAGAGCTTCTAAGTGGAGACATCCAGGAGGCAGTAGGTGATATAGTATCGGAGTTCAGGCAAGAGATGTAGATTTGTAAGTCATCTGCATAAAGATGATAATTGAACATAAGAATTCATTCAAAAGAATGAATTTATCATTCTAAAGAAGAAATCGCAGCATATTAGAACTAAAAAGAAACTTAACATACAACATAATACAACATAAGTTTCTCCAAGTTCTATTTTCTAAGCTTCATTCCAGATTGAACATTCTATGTTTTAATTTACCTTTCAAGTATAATACCTGTTTTTAGAAACACAGAACATTTGAATGTGAAGGCACCTTAGAAAACTTAGTCCAATCTCATTTTATAACTGAAAAAAAGACCCAGAGGGAAATGCCCTGCACAAGGTCAACTCACCAATTACAAGTAGACCTAGGTTTCTAACCCTAGTTACTCCACTAACTCTAAGGACATGCCTCTTTCCATTACCACCACTGACACCTTCTGTATCCATTTCCCTTAGAAGTAAAAATAATAAAGAGGAAAAAAAGCCACGGCCATTTATGCACAATTTTCTTTAACTTTTTTTTCTTTTTAAACCACTTTTCAAAGACCCAGAAACCATTACAACGATGCCATGACTTCCAGGCAGAGAAGATTCACCATTATGTGATAGTTTGACAACTACCAAGTACATACACCAGGCTTCCTGGGAACTCTGGAAGCTTACAGCAATGGTCTTGGGGATGTTCCCACTTTAAATCCAGGAGACTTAGGACTGAGACTACTATTAATGGGAGCTCATATATCCAGGCTGGTCATACAATTCCTTCCCACTTCCTTTTAGAAGAAAAACAACAGAAAAAGATGTAAATATAATATTCTTAATAAACTCACTATTTACATTTGTATAGATTTTAAAATTGTCCTAGCATATTTAATGAAGTAGAAGTAATAATGTACCATTAATATGAAGATATGGGTTCTAGTCCCAGTTCTTCCACTAATGAGCTACGAGTTCTTAGGTAAGTTACTTTCCATATCTGGGTCACAGTCAAATGTGGGGTTGAGACCTAGTCATCATTACGGTCCTTTTTCATCCAAATTTCTGTTTCTGTGAGAAGATCCCTTCAAGCTTTGCTTCCATCCCACTTCACACTCTAATGAATCCAGTTGTGACCATCAGAATTATATTCTGGGTTCTCCCTCTCACCATTTTCTTAAAGCAAAGAAATCATTTTTGGTACTACTTCAAAAGAATTTCTTCAAATTGAAAAAAAAAAAGCAGGTAAAATTTCTAATCTTATTTCAACTGGGTTAATGGAAAGTCTTTGTATATCTTCATCTTCTCTGAATAGAAAGTAAAATACATTATACATGAGATAAAGTCAAACTTTAATAACAACAAGAATAGTAATACATTATTACAGAAGTTGAAGGTTTACAAAGGGCTTCCCTCACAATAATTCTATAAGGAATATTTTGTTGTTAAAATTTTGTCTTACTTCCAATTTACTATCTGTAGCGCATTGCCAGTCCTATAGATCAGGAAAGCTGATTAAGAGAGAAGCTGTAACAGGAAACTTAAGACTATGTGATAAGAAAGTTAATGACAGGGGACAGTCTTGGTTAATTAACTTCTTCAAAATACTGATGGATTCACGAACTTGATACTGTAAGTACTACTTCTGACAGTGCTGAATCCAACTACTGTGAAATTCTTGTTTATTTCTATAGATCCTCTAAAGAGCCATCAATGTACAAATCACCCACTATCCACATTTAACACATAACTGAAATCAGGGTAAAAGAATATAACTAGGGGATTGTTGAGTCCATTCCTCTTGTTACTAGCTGGCTCTGTAGGAATGCATACTTTTATTGTTAAGGCAACTTGGAACAATATACAGCTAGCTATGACCTCCACCCTGTCTCAATAACCTTTTTTGGGGGGACTCAAATTCAGTAAGTCCCAGGGTTTTCAGAATTTATAAATCCAAAGATCTTAGGATTTAAAGCTCCAAAGGACACCGGATATTCTCTTAGTCTAATCTTTTCATTTTACAGATGAGAAAGCCCAGGGAGGGGGAAAGATCACATAGTAGACAGTAGAGCCAGGATTCAAACTCAGGTTTTCTGCTTCCTAAATATAACTGTAAATACTTTCTCTTAGAAAATAAAAGAGGTATTTCACCAAATGGCAACATTATTAGTGAAAATTCTCTGGGCTCCAAATTTTTCCATTTGTTTAACATCTGTTGTCATCAAGCAATTAAGTCAAGTGCCATTATCTGCACGTGTTTCCAAAATAGCAGAGGTGGTCAGACAAAGAGAACAAAATTAAAATTGTTCCCAGGACCGGGGTTGATATCATCACAATTTCTGGGTAGGCAAACACAAATGTTGATGAAATATAGCCATGCAGACACTGAATTTACAAGCAAAGAAAGAAAAAAGTTTAACAGAAAGAGGGAAAAATTATTAAACCATTGAGAAGAAAATATTTCTAGCTCTCTAATCTGATTTTAGCTTTTATTCCTCATGGCTTTATTTTGAACTCCCAAATAATAACAGAACACATCTGATCTGTGTAATTGTTTTATAACATTGATATATTGTTCTTCTATGGTAAAACAGTCTAAATAATATTCACATGCATGCTATTTATCTTGTCCTATCAATTAAATTTCTATATGGTCTACCATGAGAGCTATAGCTGCACTTTTTTTTTCTGTTTTTTAAATAGTTAAGTATTCAAAGTCCTTTCTATTGAAAATGCTGACATCTCCCCTCCCACATCCTAACAAATGTATAAAATAGGGCCATACAATAAATTTCATCTTCACTGAAGTATAAAGGAGTTGAAAATGTGCACAAATTAGTTAGGCAAATAAAATATATGGTCACATATTTGAGACATTATTAGATCACTGGATATGGAGGACAGGAGTTTAAATTCTGACTGCTTATTATTGGCATGAATATAAATTTGAATGTCAATTCACCTCTGTGCCTGCTTCCCTCTCTCTGTATATGTAATATAGTATATATGATCTCTAGCATCACTTCCAAAGTTCATCTAACTATCCTTTATAATGACATTAGAGAAAATGATGGGTTTCAATGCCACTGTAAACTTGCATACCACTTCTATTACACAACTATGGTTTCACATACATAGGGTAGAGATTATTTCCATTTTATAGACCATAGAGATTCACACCTCTCTACTCTAATGGGAAAGAAACTGAAACCCAAGAGAGGTAGAGTAACTTATCCCAATGGCACAAAAATAGTTAATACTACAGACCTGACTCCTAAGTTCAATTGCTCTCCATTATAGCAAAAGAAAATTTAGAAACATAGCACTCCTTGAAGCTATGGGCTTACTGATGTGGGGATTATGAAAGTTCATTTGGAGAAATATTTTAAGTTGTGGGCAAAAAGGTGAGCTACTACTATCATTTACATAGCATAAATTATCATATTTCGATTTCATCCTTCTGTCCTTGCATAAAGTGTGATTTAATGTTGTAGAACAAATAAGTGAGATATGAAACTTGATCTTTTGTATTTCCCTTGAGACTCTCCTAGAAATTACCAAAGTAGACAAACTTATCTTCTCTGTACAAAGAGATAAGTCTTCTCTTCTGAGTTGATTCATGGTGTAGTGGAAAAATCATGGGATTGAAAGGAGACCTCAGTCTCCTTTCAATCCCTTAAACATACTATTTCAATTCTCTAAGGTCTGTCTCCCCATATGAAGAAGTTTGTAATGTACCTTAAGACTCTGACACAAAATAATTAGCTCCCCCTGAGGAGACTAACAACTCACCAGCTCTGCAGGCTATATTCTGCTAAATACTGGGTGAGGAATTTTGCTACATGGTAGGAGTTACAACTTACATACACCATTACATTTCCGAATTGAAATGCGGTTTCCTTTGGACTATTATATTGTATGGGGCATCTGATTAAAGGAAATAATAAGAGCTAGGAACACAACAGTGTGCCAGGTCTTAAGTCAGGAAGAACTGGGTTCAAATCTGACCTCAGATACTTCCTATCTGTGTGATTCTGGGCAAGTAACTTAACCTGCCTGCCTCAGTTTCCTCATTAATAAAATGAGGATGATAATATCACCTCCCTCATGGAGTTGTTAATTTGTAAAGTGCTTTGCAAACCTTAAAGCATTAGATACATATACATGCAACATATATAAGTACATACATATGAACACATAATGTACAAATATGATCATATTTACATATAGAGCCCTATACACATACAACTACCATCTAGGAGTAGGGAACCAGGATGGTGAAGAGATCAGAGCACAGACCATAGATTTTGAAAGGACTAGGGGTGTTCAGCATGCAGAAGAAAAGACTTAGGGCATGATAACTGTCTTCAAGTATTTGAAATCTAGGAAAGGCAATTAGAGTTCTCATGCTTGCAGGGCTAAAAACCACGAATATAAGTTGTAGAGGGAGATTTTGGTTCCATATCAGGGGAAAAAAAAGAACCCTAAAAATCAGAAATGTCCAAAAGAGGAAATGGCTACCATGAAAAGTAATGAGTTCCATCAATGGAGCACTTCCAGCCAAGAAGATAAGACAGCCTATCAGAGATACAGCAGCAATCAATCAATGAATAAACAAGCACTGGCTGATGCTCAGGCATGGGTTGGCCTAGATCAGGGCTTCTTAAACTTTTTCCCATTTGTGACCCTTTTTCTCATTTTGGCAGTGTTTATTAGTGCTGTGTGGGCGTGACAGCATGTAAAGTGCAGTGTGCATGATTTGTGTTCAAAACCAAGGCTCCAGTGAAGTTGCATGATACAACACAGGCAAGCACTGCCAGAAACACCTTGGATTCATTACACATTTGATTTTCAATTAATTTTTGGTCATTGTGCATTTAGAAACCATTTACTGTTGCCAAATTTTTCAAAACCCCATAGGTCTCAACCCACAGTTTAAGAAGTGCTGGCCTAGATGATGTCTAAAGTTGCTTAAAACTCTTAAGATTTTCTAATTCCATAAAATTAAGATATTGAACTAGGTAATCAGCTATGACAGTAAAAACTGGCAAAAAACGCTATAGTTCTAGTATAAGTATCATGGTATAGTATTTTCAAGGGCCTTAAGGGATCATTTAGTCCATCCTTACATAAAGCAATATACCCACTATAGTAGGTAGACATGGGTTTGACTAGAAGCACCTATTACTGAAGCCACCTGCTGCCATACTATATATAAGTGAGGAAAGAACACTGGACACAAAATCCAAAGAGTTTAGCCAATGTCCTAGCTCTGATACTAGCTGTGTGACCTTACAAAAGTGATTTCAAATGAATGAAAGTGTTTCATCATTTGTAAAAAGATTGGGAACTAGAAGGGACCTTAGAGATCACCTAGTCCAATATTCTCATTATACCAAAGAGGAATTTAAGTTCCACTGAGAGGAAATGACTTGCCTCAGGGAATACAGGTAATAAATAGCAGAACCAGCATTTGAAGCCAGATTCTCTACCTTTAAATCTAGTGTTTTTCCCACTAAACCATGTAGGAATAAAAATATTGATACTACCTACCTCAAAAGGTTGTTGTGAAAGTCAAATGAGATCTGTGCCTAGAACTATATAAATGCTGATAACATTACTATTACTATTTACTTTGGGGGAAAGGGAGGGATCTTCCAACTTCTCCAAGTCAAAGCCAAATATACTTGATTCCAATTCTGATGAACATTTTCCACCCTCTTGTTCTTGCCAAGGTCATTAGCATTTTACAGAAGAGTAAAATGCTTGGCACAAAGCATGAGTCCTTTGTCTCTACGTAAGTAGCAACGGAAAAACTAAACAATATAAAAGTTCTTTAGGAAAGGTGACAGTTTAAAATAGCAGTCATGAATTATAATCCACAAATGCCCACTCAGCTTCCTCCCAGATATCCCTTTCCTGACCTTGGGTGACAGTGCATGTTTTCTGGTGCCAAACTAACCTTATTTAGAAATCATTATGAAACATAATTCCAAAATGGTGATTTGCAATCACCCCTCCAGCAAAGGAAGTAACTTTGTCAGTACACCTGACAAACTCTAGAATCACATCTGGCAAGTCAGAAAGGTAATCACTCTAACACAGTATGGTTCTATTGTGTTTTCTACAGACAGAAAATTCAGAGATCCAGCACATCTGCATATATCATATTAACAAAAATTCTTAAAATCAACAGCAGATACACAAAATACATTGACCTGGTTTAATTACCTAATAAATAACTAAATATCTCTGTTCCTCTTGCAGTGAGCATAATGCAATGAAAAGAACATTTGATTCAGAATCAGAAGACCAACTCTGCCACTTATATCTGTGTTGACTTTGGGTGAAACACTTAACATGTCTACATCCATTTCCTCATTTGGAAAATGAGGGAGTTAGATGAGATGCCTTCTAAGAACACTTCCACCTCTAAAGCTATGAGCCTATGAAATAACTATGGATACTCAGGGAAACTGATGTTTATATCTTCCTAGTTTGTGCCAGGGTAGACCTCTCTTTTGAAGATGCCACTATCAACATGAGAGGAGGTGGGTCACAACTACTCTTTCAATATTTCAAGGATCTATGATATCACTGGTGTAGGTTCTCCCTTCATTGACACAGACTGCAACCGTACCATGGAAAGAAATCATATCACTCTATGACCAATGAGTCTTTGAAAACTTCACTAGGCTGGTCTTTGGATGAGATATGCAATTTAGAACCAGAACTCAAAAAGTTTCCAGGCTGGTAGGTAGATCCTACCAGACTTTGAACTCTGTTGCCATGGCATTTGAGAAACCAGGGTTACTTTCCCATCATGATGAGAAACTGCAGGATTTTAGTAAAGGAATAACTACTAATACGAACTGACACAGCAAAAATTGGGACAGGAATAGGAACTGGATATGTGATTTCATGAGCATAGGAACCTCCCAGTCAATTCCTTCTACCAATTCAGGGCAGCATTTTTTCTGTAACTTAATAGTTTTAGAAAGTTGCCTAGAATTCTGAGAGATTAAGTGACTTGCCTATGGTCACAGCCAGTGTCACAGGCAGGACTTGAACCTAGGCCCACCCTCAATAACTAATACTTATATATAATATTAAATTTAAGAACTTTTACATAATTATCCAAACAGGTAGCCAGCCTCCAGAGTTATCTTCCAGCTCGAGATCTATGACCCTTTGATCGTATTTGATCCTCACATCCTTGTGATTTAAGAGCTATAGAATTCTTTCTCCATTCTACATGAGGGAACAGAGGCTCAGAAAGGTCAACAGACTTGCTCATAGTCAGAGTTAATAACTATCAAAGAAAGGATTTGAACCCAGGTCTCTTTCAATTTCAGATCTGAGACTCTCACCACTACACCATGCTGCTTGCTTCTTAACAAATGCCTCATTATTAACATACTTCTCTTGGTCATAATTAAATAACCCCATCTCTCGTCCAAAGACAGTAGTCATACTGACAACAAGGTTTAAAATCCTATTGTTTTGCGCTTGTGCAGTCACTATTCCCTATCCTATGTGGAATTATATGTTGGGACATTTTCTATCATAGAAATGAATTACGAAATTATGAAAACAGGCAACACTGTTGTCCACTCAATTTGAGGACATTTGTCATCAAGGCACATGTGACAGCATTCCCCTTCATAATATGAATCTAACCTAGGTAAGAAGGCAAGGAAGACATGAGTTCAAACAGGCCTCAGACGTGTTATGTGACTCTAGGCAAGTTGCTTAATTCATTAGCCCGTTTCCTTAACTGTAAAATGGAGATATTAGCACCTCCTCCCAAGGTTGCTGTTAGGATCAAACGAAATATTTGTAAAGCACTTGGCAAACCTTAAAAGTGCCATACAAACACTAGCTATTATTAGTAGCATCTTACCCCTGAAGCAATCCACCAAGTTTAGTGAGCAATAGTCCTGTATGAAAACACCAAATTCAACACTAGCGTGAACCTTTCTCAACTGACAAATTCAGTGGTTGCTTTCTTATCTGTCAGTGTCTGAAAAGCTCCATAATTCTACTTCCTTTCTGGCAGTACTTGTGAGTGATGTAGAATGGTAAAACCAGGTCAGTACCCCTAGTTACTCTCTATCCCTTTCCCCAAATTTGGTCAACTATTGCACAAGAACTCTCCTGTACTTTTCTTTTTTTAAAGATCAAGCCTAATCAAACATTTCAGAAGCTACTGTTGAAATGCAAGCCAAGTGTGACTACTGAAGTCATTGAACTGTTACTTTTCCGGTAGGAACTTACAAGCTCTGCCACTCGTAATCCACCAACACAAGTTTACCCTTTCATAAAATTAAGGTATCATTTGATGCAAAGGTTTGAGCTAGCAGAGGCAGACATCTTCAAGCAACGGCCCAATGACCACTTGTCAAGTCTGTCGTAGAGATTAGGGCACTAGTTGGACCATACAACTTTCAAGATTCCTTCCAACTATAAGATTCTGTAGTTGTCATCATCATCATCATCATGAGAATGATGCCTCAAAGACTGTGATGTAAGACGTAAAATCTAAACTGCTATAGAAGTCTTAACTTACTCTAGGACAGGGAAATCATGACTTTACATAACATCCTAGGAATTATAGCTGGAAGGGAAGTTAAGAGAAAATCCAGTCTCACTTCATTTTATTGAGGCCCAAAGAGGTGATGTGACTTGCTCATCACCACACAGGTAAGTAAATAGCAAAGCCAGGACTTAGATTCCAGGTCATATTCCTCCAAATTCAATGCTTTCTAATGCCTCAAATTGCCTCATTAAAGCCAAGACTGTAACTTACAACCCAAATTTTCAAATGTTTACTTTTAAACAAAAAATCAGGTGGCAAAACCATTGCAAGTGTTTTATTTAACAAACTTTACAATGTAAACACTTCTATTACTATGTACAAATGTTTGTTTCAAAATTAGAACAGTAACCACAGAAAACATTAATACAGGACTTAAAACAATCCTTCAAATATTCTAAACATTATACTTTATAAATGCATACAGGGAGAAAACAAATTCCAAAAGGATGACAAAGTTTGAACAACATAACCTCACTTTCTGTAAGATGTAATCCAAAAGTTATCCTGGAAAAGGGAGAGGTTAAGTTTTGTAGGGTTAATACTCTGCCACTTGTAAATTGTAGTGTCTCTGAGGAAGATGAATTTAAACATTAACTAGTTTACGGGGCACCATGGGACTGCTCTACACCTTAATCCCGAATATAGGAAGATCATCCAATTTTCTGGTCCCATTTCAAGAAAAAAAAGGTTGTATTGAATTCATGCTGAGTACTCCTTATAAACTGTGGTTAAGTAGGCCCTTCGAGTACTAAAAGAAAGAAAAAACTATGTTAACATTTTTTGTTGTGATTTTCATTAATATAAGTTCTTGAAGTGAACATATTTATATTCAAATAAGTCTTGGGAGATTGCTTCAAGGAAATAAGAAAGCTTTTGTAAGGAAACAATGAGCCTAAATGATTTTCAACAGTTCTTTCAGATTTTTCTGTGTTAGGAAAACTACAAGAGTTACAGAATCACAGAATCTAAAGAATTGGAAAGGACTTCAGAGGCTGTACCTAATACGGATGCCCTTATAATATCTTTGACAAGTGGTCATCCAAGCTTCTACATGAAGACCTCAAAGAACTCACTACCTCCCAAGGCAGTCCATTACACTTCAGGGAGATCTAATAATAGAAATATTTTAGTTTTGAGCCAACTGTTTCCCTCGACTATGGAAACAAGTACCTGTACCCTACAAAACTCATTTTCATATAAATTAGGTGAAGCTATCTTTTGATGTAATACAGGAAAAACATATTAAGAAATATTTGTATTGTATAATGCAACTGAACATTCCAATGT
Organism: Vombatus ursinus; assembly: GCF_900497805.2. NCBI lineage: Eukaryota > Metazoa > Chordata > Mammalia > Diprotodontia > Vombatidae > Vombatus > Vombatus ursinus. The sequence goes on along the minus strand of NW_020954596.1, from coordinate 19,312,567 downwards.
GATTCCTGGAAGGCTCTCAATACTTTGAACTCATTTTTATTATTTCTACTTCTCCCCAATCTTACTCTTCCATAAGTCTAGCTCTTCACAAGCCAACTTAAGAGCCTACAACTTTGTTTGCTCTCTCATCACACCTCAAGACACCTCCCCTTGCATATTAGAAGGATGTAAATTCACATGGTACATTTTTTTTGTTTTTTTGACTTAGTTAATATATATAAGACCCAGTTCCTAAAAGCACCATCTGAAATGTCCATATTTTTAATACTGTATTGATGAAATAAAATTATATATTGACATAGATTCCTGCTTTTGTTCTTATAAATCAGATCCAAATCACCAAATTGTGCTTTTATTTTCTACAAGTTGAGATCAATACTTATAAAAAATGTTCTCCCAAAATAAAGGTGTCATTTCTTGAGTATAAAAAAAGTACTTAAATTTTTTCCAGACTATAGTAATTCTTTATAAAATGGGTCAGTGAAAATAGGTACTGCTGACATTTTCAAACAGTTCTCTAAAAATATTTATGTGTTCAGCTGCAGATATGCACACATATATGTACAGAGGATAAAAAAAGCATTTTGCCAGCAAAACTCAATTAACTAAAGTTGTTTTAACGAAAATTGCTCTCATGATTCTGTACGAAATGGTATTTGCAACAGTGGGCAATTCTAAATGCAAAATATCTCCTTGCCACCATGTTCTGAAATAAAAAATATGATCCATGACTTTCTTTGAAAATTTAAGGTGAAGAAGAATAGATTTTATCTGCCTGTGTATAGTCCAGGAAAATATTTTAAGATTAATTCAAAAAGGTTACTCCTTACTGTCCTGTCCTTTCCTCCCATCCATATACCCACTCCCACTCCCAACTGCCCCTTTTTGACAAGGGCTTTTTGCCCCTTGAGATAATTTGCCCCACACTGTTAACCACCACAATAGGCACCAGGCACTAAAAAAGGAGGAAAAATCAGGCACTTAGAAAAAAAGAAAAAAAAAAGCTCACTTCCCTCTAGTCCTAATTAAATAACAGTGAATTCAGATGTTGTCTAAGGTTCATTCCACTCACATGACCTAGGCAATAATCTAGAATCCAATGACAGGACTTAGAAATGGAAGAGTCCTAAAGATATCTAATCTAACCAACTCATTTTATTTCTGAGAAAACTGGGGCCCACAGAAGAGTGAGTTGGCCAAAGTCACACAAGTAGCAGAGCAAGCATTCGAAGCCAGGTCCTCTGACTCCAAATCTAGTGCATCTTTTCCACCACACCACTAGGCATCTAATCCATTCTTCTCATTTTACAATGTCATATCAGGGCCATCAACTTTAGTCTTCTTTAAAAATAAGACTGGGAAAATGTGCAAAGTTTCTAGCATTTCATCATACTTAGGGCAGTGGTTTCCAACACAAGGGCTGAGAATGTCAGAGGCCCTGGCTGGAGCAAGGTAAGCACAAGAAAAAGAAGTAGCAGATGAAGTTATTGTAAGGTCCCATGAATGCAAATGAGAATTCTTATGTTCTTTCTCACTAGATACTATTGTAAAACTAGTACCATATATTCATGAGAGGTGTGTGTGTGTGTGTATAATGTTAAGTGTCTTTACACTCAGATTAGGAACCAATGTTTTGTTAGGGGCAGGAGAAGAAGGTGGGATAGTGGTGGTTCATGGTTCACTATATGGCATGCCCTTGCTGCTCACCAATTCTTCTTTGGTAAAAACCAAAGAATTAAAAACAAGACTAAGTTGTCAAGGACAATTCAGTCTACTACTTCTGTGGCAATTTACTTCCTATTAAGCAAACAGAGAACACTATTAACATCTCCATAAAATGTCTCTGTAACTCCTCCATAAAAGGATGCAGAGTATAAAAGACTTTGACCTGTTTAGAATACTCTGGATATTTCATTTTCTGAAGTGCTACTAAACTCTTTTTATTCCTACACATTATCTGTATTTTTCTTCCCTTATTCTGACTGCTTTCCTTTCCCATCCCCCTGCCCTCAAAAATGAAAAAAAAAACTCTACCTAATATATGAAAAGCCACATTTTTTTTAATCCCATCTATTCATTTGGGGATCCCCATAGGAGGAGAAAGCTGCTCCCAATCTCTGGTTGCTTCTATCAAATGTCGCTGCCCATGACTCATCCACTCTTCCTGGTCTTCATATATCCTTCCACAAAACCAACATTTAAACATACCCTGTACTGATTCACCTGGTAAGGAATCCACTACCTGGTAGCTGTTCTTGTGGATCTTTTTAAGTTTCATTTTCAGCATAGTCTGCTTTTTCACTGGGAACACTGCCTCCATGTTCCGATAGATAAGTCGTCTGTGATGCCGCTTTATACCTAGTTGGTCACATGTTCGTTCTGATAAAACCACTTTGAGGACATTGCCTTTATACTTGTTGACAACCTTCATCACATTAATCACTTCTATTGAGTCAACATCTGGATGGTTTAACACAACAACAGGTTGGTTCCGGCGGGGGCATTTAATCAACTGTTCTGTTCTGACAGGCATAAGTCTGAGATGTCTTGATGTCATAAAAATACAAACATCTGGAAGCAAGTGACTGGAGTCAGATTGAATTTTTGATTTTTTCTTGGAGATAACTGCCTGTTTTGTCTTAATTTTGGACCCTGAGGGACCTCCGAAAATCAATTTTCCCTCTTTACCCTGGTCATTGCCTTCTGTTGGTTGTGAACACGCAGAATTTGATTTGTTAGAGACAGTACTGGTAGTGACTCCTTGATTTGGCTTATTCTCCAACGATATACCAAGATTTCTGGAACTGCCTGTTGACTGACTTTCATTTGTCAAAGAAAAGTCTTCGCCCACCTCTTCAAGAGAATTGAAGGCAACAGATTTTGGTAACAGCCTTTCATTGCCAAAGACATCACAAGGCAATTTATTCTCTACTAAATGTTCATTCTCACTGGAATTGCATGCTTTTAACACAGTCCCTTTTGGAATGAACCCAGGAACAGTGACAGGATCCTTTCTGGTTTCCCTAGCTTTTGTTTGTTCCTTCTCACTGTCCTGGTGTTGCATGTGCTCAAGAGTAAGTTGTTCAATATCAGCAGCATCATTCTGTAATCCCTGGGGTGGTGCTGAATCATGACTTGGTGCATTATGTCCTAGAACACAGTCTATGGGAGTTTCCAAGGGTGAGGACTGCTGTTCCACAGTGCTTAAAGGAAACAATGAATGTGAAGATTCAGTAGCAGCAATCAACTGGGCAATTCTTTTATGCGATAAATTAACTGGCTTTGTCCCACAATTTATATTGTCCCATTTAATCCCTTCAGGGATATTTTCAGTCCCAGAGCTAAGAGAAAACACTGATGAAATGATAGGGCCATCTGAAGAAATACTTCCTGAATTCTGAATAGTTACTCCAGCAAGATCTTCCAATATCACCTCCTCAGGATCTTGAGTCTTAATATCATTTTCTCTAATTAAGCTGATGTGTGATTGTTCACTATGTAAAGAGGAATCTTGCATTGGATTTGGATCATCTGAAGGTTCTTTTACTTGTGCTTGTTTCAGTTTCTCACTGAAAGGAACCATTTTAAAAGTACCAACTTCATTCCTATGCAGAGAGGCCCCTGGGCTCACTGGCAACATGCCTCTTTCTGCAAAAGCCCCAATAGCTTCAGGAGGTTTGCAGTCTGAAGGTGATTTCTCTAAATGATTCTGAAATCTGTCTTGATGGGGGGAGAGGGCAGACACATGTGGCAAAACACCTGATCTTTTCATAGGACTGCATAAAGCACCATTATTCACCACACATAATGAAGAAAAATAATTATTTTGTTTAATATCACCATCTCTTGAGGAAAGAGGAGAAAGGGCTGTTCTATATGGAACTGAAAGCACTTCTTGCCTCCAATCCCCAATTCTGTCACTATTTGGACAGGACTCACATCGGCTTTGATTAGTCTCTGATGTATTCTTTAACACTGGAGAAACAGAAGACTTTCTGCAATCTAGATCCTTCACATGGGTGTAATCTGTGGAGTGCAGATTACCAACGGCCAGTGGCTTCTCAGGACTCCTTTCTACTGCTGGTGGGGTTTGTTCAATAGGCACTGGTTTTTCTTGCTCATTTGGCACTGCGGATTTGCTCATGAACTCATACTTACCTTCATCAGAGCCGCCAGGTTTAAGGCCATTTTTTTCTTTCAATGGAATTAGTTTTAAAACAAGTTGCTGTGTCCCATTGACTACCTTAACATCTATCAACTGGGCTAAACAGTTATCAGGGACTTTAAGTTCTGCTGGTGCAACTACAGTGAGTGGCATGCCTGGCTGCACAGGTTCTTTTGCTGGTGATAACAACTCAACTTGCACATTTTCATTCTCAAAAAGGTTAACTTTGCTTGGTTCAGGAAGGCAGGCTTTATCAGGAGCTGAGGCTGCTTCATCCCTGCTGCATTCCTTAGACTCAGGCAAGGAAATAGTATTGCCTGCTTTGTCCTGATCTCCATGGCCAAAGAAACATAAAGATAAATCTGATGGCTCATTCGGAAAAGAATTTGACTTAGAAACTTCATTTACAAGAACCTCAGAGTTCTGTTTTGAAAAATTGGTTCTCTTTGACTGGTGTTCCACAGCCTGTTTAAGAGGTCGTTTCTCACCACTCGTCTCGTGAACTCGTTTTGTGTGTTTAACTATGTAATCGTTTCTGACGGCACCATAGTCACAATACTCGCACTGATACGGAAATGTCCCTGTGTGTTTCACCAAATGCCTCTGGAATTCTCCTTTTGTGTATGAGACATAGTTGCAGTGTGAACAAAAGAATTTAATCTCTTCATGCTGGAGTGTGTGCTTTTTATACTGCAGAGGGTCCTTGGTAGAAAAACGGCATTTATCACAGTAATATTTGCCTGGCTGAAAGTTTTTTACTTTAAATTGGTTAGTAATAGTCCTTGAAATAGTGTTATCTTTATTTCCTGAATCAACAGCACTTGGTATATCATTCATACAAGGGAAAGGAGGAGATATACCTAAGTTGCATTTGACACAAACAAAGCACATCTGGTCCTCATTTTGACTATGTTGGTTATCCTTTTTCAGCTCCTGGAGTGGGATTTTTTGAACACTTCTACACCTCACACAAGTAACCATAGATGTCTTGTCATCCTCTGCCTTGGTGTCTTGATAACCATGGGGCTGAGTTTCATTTCCACTGGGCTGATTCACATATTCACCGCTGAGTTGTTTTGGGGATGTAGTCAAAGAATTATTTCTGTCATTCACCTGATTTGTATATAATTGTGGTATTATTTCCTTCATTTTTTTGATCTGCATTTCTAAAAATAATTGTGTGTTGAGTTCCAGGCCTTCATTCAATGATAACGTTGGTATGCAATCTTCGGCATGTTCCGGTCCTGGCATAGAAGCAGCTGCCTAAACAGCTGTGTTTAATGTTCTTTGTTGGCCAGGGAGGCTTCAAGACTTTGATTGAAAAACACAAGGTCTTTCAATTTTCTGAAGATTTCGATCAATTACTAAAACAAAACAAAATCAGAAAAGTATAATTAATATAATGGATCTTATTTTTTGGCAATGCTGTCTTAACATTTTATTAAAAATTCACTTAAAGCATTTTATGGCATTCTTAACAATGGACAAGCTTATTTAACATCTCAATAAAGTAAGGAACCAGAATGCACTGTTTAAAGTTTTTAAAATTGGAGGGAGAGGTGGAGGGAGAATGTAAAAGGTTAAATCAAACACAAAATAAGAACCATCAAATTGCAAATTCCCAAAATTTCTACTTCAAAACCACCACTTAAGTGAGACTATCCAATTCCAAATGATTTCTAGGGCATAATCATACTTTTGTTGTTGTTGTTGTTGTTGTTTAGTCATTTCAGTCGTGTCTGACTCCTCATGCCCATTTAGGGTATGTTTGGCAAAGATACTGCAGGGGTTTGTCATTTCCTTCTCCAGTTCATTTTACAGATGAGGAAACTTAAGCAAACAGGGTTAAATGACAAGCCCAGATCACACAGCTAATAAGTGTCCAAGGCCAGATTTGAACTCAGGAAGATGAGCCTTCTGGACTTCAGGCTGAGCTCTATCCACTGCACCACTGAGCCGCCCAACAGTTCTTTACTTCCTTTCTGAAACAGGAACAGTACTTTATTGCCCTTCTGATAGAGATAGCAACTATACCATCTTCATTTCTAGCATGTCTTTCCTTATGGATAGGAAGTTATTCAGAAGGTGACTTCTTAACCTAAAACTTTGGGCTATACTATAGGCAATGTCAACTTATTCAATTCAACACCAATACTGAATGTGTCACTCTCATATAAAACATAAACAAAATTGGTATTTTAAAACAAACAAAAAAAAACAATAGTTGATCCTTCTAAAAACAATGGACTACAAAGCAGAAGATCTCAATTCTAGACCCAAGTTTTCTATATTGACTTGTGACTTCAATCACAGAAGTCACAACCGATGCAAGTCAGTTTCTTTAGTAGTCAAGAGGAATGACAATAGAGGCAAGACAAGTGAAAATAAAACAATATAAAAGTGATTTTAAAAATATGAAAAATTTCATAGAATACAATGATACATGTTTTGACCCTTCAAGAATATGTGATTTCATCAATGTAGGTACTCCCTCTACCAACGTAAATTTGTAAAGCTTAACAGACAAGCATGAGTTGTTATAGTTGCAAAAAAGTCAACTTATGGGTAAATTTTCTAGCCAGCAACCTTCTATACAGTGAAATGGATCCTTTGATGACAGGCTATCATTAGTCCTCTGCTTGAAACCCTCTTAGCTTTGTGGGATCTGCCAAAAGCTTGTGCTCAGATGGGAAAACCTTTCAGAAATGCAGGTTCGTGTCCACAACATACTGACAAAGCAAATCAACCAGTCAATGAAAAAGGATTAAGTGCTTATTATATACTGGGAATTGTGTTATATAACGGCAAAAACAATCTCTGCCCACAAGAAGCTCACATTCTAACTGGGGAAATAACATGGGTGAATTGGAAGTAATGTCAGCAGGAAGGTGGGAGTGGGGTGGGGGTTGAGGAAAGGACTGGGAAAAGTTTCTTGCAGGGTCAGATTTGAGCTCAGTTTTGAAGGAAGCTGAGAAAGCAAAGAGACAGAGAAGAAAAAGCATTCCAGGAAATGTAAGCTAGCTAGTGAAAAGGCACAGATTAAGGAGATGGAGTGTCATATACAGTCAGTTCTCCCTTAACGTAACTGGACTATTCCACAGACCTCCCCCTCCCCTCTCTGGGCTCCATGGGGATGCTCCCTTCACAGCTCTGCTTCAATGCCTGGGGCTCCCACAGATAGACCGCTGGCCTGGGGCTGCACTAGCACTGCTATCCACCGTCAAGGAGTCAGATTTGCATAATGCAAATTTACATAAAGGGATAAGGAAGGAACAGTAAGAAGGCCAGTGTCACTGGATTATAAAGGACAGTAAAGTATGAGAAGACTGGAAAGGTGGAAAGGGACAATGTTGTCAAGAATTTAAAAATCAGAGAATTATATATAGTTTTATATTATAATTTATATGTCATTCTTTATGATCCTAGAGATACTTTACTCTCCTCTATGTAGGGAGTGACTGGAGTTTACTGAGCAGAGGAGTGATATCGCACTTGTGTTTTGCGGGAGATCACTTTGGTAGCTGAGTAGAAGAGATCAGAGGAGTAGGGAACTTGAATTAGGGAGACCAATCAAAATGCTATTGCAATAGTCGAGCATGAGGTGATGAAAGCCTTCACTAGGGCAGCAGCTATGTGACAGGGAAGAGGGGGAAAGATATGAGATGATGAGGCGGTAGAAACAGGCTTTGGCAACAGAATGGTTATGTAGACTGAGTGTGAATAGGCAATTGCAGATGACACCCATATTAGAAGCCCGGGTGACTGAGAAGATGGTAGTGTTCTTAATAATAAGAGGAAAGTTTAGAGCAGGGAAAGACTGGGAGTAAAGATAATGAGTTCAGTTTGGGATATTTTGAGCTTGAGATGCCTATGAATGTCCCATATGCAGTTAGAAGTTCCAGACTAGAGATCAGGGGAGAGATTAGAAGTAGAAAAACGGATAGGAGAATCATCTTCACAGAGATAACTGGATCCAAGTGAGCCGAGATTACAATGCAAAACAGCATGTATCTCTTGTTCCCTGGGCCCTTCTAGAGGGCAGAGAGTACCACAGAACCTGAAAGTCCTTGGCAGGGGTAAAGGCACAGGGCAGGAATCTCCAAAGGGCATATGCTCTCAAATTCTGTCAGTTGTGATATGGGTATTTTTTTTTCCTGCCCACTGTTCACTATTACCCTCAGATATATCCACAAAAAAAAGAGGCCCCAACATACTTTGTTCTGGGTGGTAAAAAATGAATGTACTTATTTCCTGACAGGAGCATTTTGCCATGATGGTGCATTTAGAAACAATATTTGTTACACAGCTATGCACAAAAGTTGTGATCATGTACAAATTGATACTTTGAATACAGAAAAAGTGGGAAACATTATCAAAACTCAGATACTTTATTTAAGTTCAGGACAATCATAGTGAAGCTACTACCTTTAAAATTAAAACAAACTTATTTTCTCTCCAAGTTAGTCTTTCAAGATGCTGCATGAGAAAAAACACCATGAACTAAGTCAAGAAACATTTATTAAGCACCTTATTATTGTGCCAAACACTGTGCTAAGTACTAGGGATACAAATACAAAAAAAGATAAACCCTGCCCTCAAGGAGCTTCCCTTATTAGATAAAGGGAAGATAAAATGAAAAGAAGCTGAAAAGATGGTGGTATGAAGAAGGTACCAGTTTTGGAGGCATGGTGGAGAGAAGTTCCAAAGTAATGCAGCCAGGTGAGAAATGAGGAGCTGTCTGAACTGTGCTCTCTGGTTATGTAGACTGAGTGTGAATAGGCAATTGAAGATCGATGGAGATTTGATATGATTGAGAATTTATTATATACTGGGAACTGTTACATAATGGCAAAAACAATCTCTGCCCACAAGAAGCTCACATTCTAACAGGGGAAATAACATGGGTGAATTGAAAGTAATGTCAGCAGGAAGGTGGGAGTGGGGTGAGGGGTGAGAAAGGACTGGGAAAATGGAAGTTTGGAATTCATGGCCCCACTTTCCAGTCAGACAAACAAAAAGGCAGTAATGAGGTAGAGTATCAATGTAGATAAGACTTTACAGAATAATGAGGTTATATCAATAATGAGATTCCTGGGCATGGTGGAGAAATGCTGGAGGGAAGTTATAAGGTAGTACAGCCAAGTAAGAGAGAAACAAGGGGCATATTATTAAAGACTGGCTTCTTTTAAAAACCAATCAGTACATTAGGTTAAAATCATCTCCGAAGGGTCATGAGCACTGCATAATGCCATCATTTTCTTTTATTGCTCTTGACCTGCGATTTCATCCAAGTGAGAATTCCTTCATGTTGAAAGTCCTCGTGCCAGTGCAAATCAACAATTCATCTGTGCTTGTAGAGAGTTGCCTGGGGCACCAAATTGGTAATTATGCAACATTAAATGAAAATCATGTTCACGTATAGTCTGTCAGAGCTCTCCTGCTGCCCACATAGTGATTTCCTCCAGATGTCAGGTTAGGTGTGGGTCACCAAGCAAGACTGTTTATTGTTCAACAATGTGCCTCCCCTGTAACATATTTTCAACTGGCTTCTTCAGGAATAACTTTAGCTTCTCAGTTCTGGTTTTGCCCATGTCCTTTTTAATTTGATTTATTCTCTCCATTTTCTGGTCAGATTGGCTTATAGTTTCTGTTTCTCCTTGCTCTTTGGAAGTGATGTTTACAGTTACATTCCTGATCCTGAGATATTCCATCTGATCTCTTGTTGAAGCCTTTACTTCCGTAGCCATAAAGATTCTAGTACTTCTCTCCCAAATGTTACTGCTGTTGCATCCAAAGGTAGGGCTGTTGTTGGAATTCCCTTTCTGGGCAGGGAAGTCATGTTCCTCTGCTCCTGACACTACCTAATTTTGATGAATATCACCTCTAATAGCCTGTGTTAGCAGGAAATGTACATTCAATTGGCCACTTTGACCCCCAAAAGTCTGAATGAAGAGATAATAAGGAAATTGTTCCTTCATCAACCCTTAAGATGTTTTTCGTTTTCCTTAAAATTATTTCTACATGAAAAAGCATTCAAGATAATAAAATCAAACTATCTTAGTACTACCTAAGAGATCTAATCCAACCCACTAATTTTTACCAATTGAGACCAAGAGGAAGAGATTTCCCCAAAGTCACAGAGCAAGTGAATCAAACAGCTGAATTTAGTTATTGTATCAGATCTACTAAATTCCAGTTCACAATGCCTTTTTTACTGTAGTACACTGGACTTCAGTAAGATATTCCAATATTGTTACCTAGCCTTTATTCTCAATGATACCCAAAAACTATATAATAGGAAGGACTTCATGTAAAACTACAAGTAATAGATCCTCATGAGACCTAAACAGTAGGGCTTATGTGTCTAACCAATACAACGAGGACAAGCGATTCTACATGACCTTAAAATGTAAAATCAAAATACACGGTTGACATAAAAGTTTTAGTGCAGCTTTAAGTATTAATAGCTTTAAACTGCACTAGTCTTTTGGGGTACCCTACATAATTCTTAACGGTTGGAGAATTTTCATTTTCTCACAAAAAGGAAGAATTCTGGATTTTCTTTCCTCAAGCGACTCCTCTTACCAAATTTTGATTTTTTTTCAAAGTCAGTGACTGTTTCCTGTCCTGCCAACAATGCCTCAAATGCTAGAAATATAGCAGACATTGGCTATAGCACCCATTTAATATACAGATTAGACAACTGTAGTAGTGACATGAGTAGCCTGACAGACTGAAGAGCAGTTTAAGAAACAAAGTCTCCTCAGAGACCAGTTTGCCAGGGAGAAAAAAAGACTAGCATATACAACTGACTAGAGATCACAGAATGGCAACTTTAGGCAGCTTCCAGCACTTCCACATAAGGTATGTGCACAGACACAGACAATCCTACAGTTTGCAGATGAAACAGCATTGTATTTGAAGTCAGAATATCCAAGTTTGAATCCAGCCTCCTCTACCTACTAGGTTTGGGTAACTCACTTAACCCTTTACCCTGTTTCTTCCTCTATAAAATGGGAATCATACTATTTGCATTTAACTCACAGAATTTCTGCAAGGAAAGCATTCTATAAATCTTAGTAAGTATTGTAGAAACTAATTTGGTGGAATTTTTAAAATAAAATATTAATTCTCAAACCCTTTGCTAAAATGACCAAATAGACCTTTAAGAGATATCACAGAAACATTTTTTAGTTTTTCATGGGCATAAATGAACAGGAGCATGGATTTTTCTTGAGTACTCTGGATCTCCTCAGTTGTCATCCCCACTGATCAACAGTAAACATCACAGCAGACTGCCAATCAACACTCTCAACCAAATATTGAAAGCAGCTGCACAGAAATCACAACAGAGAACTTCCATTTATAAGCTGGATGATATAAAGATTAGGAAAATCTGAGCAGGCTTTTGCAGAAGCCACCTATAGTCTTTTGGAATGTCACTGTGTATACTGGTAAGTGTGAATAAATGAAAAGCATTTGTTGAATACTTGCTATTAACTATTAACACAAAGTATTGAGGGTACAAATACAAAAGGGACAGTCTTCTACCTTCAAAGTGCTCACAACTTAGTGAAATGAAGGTCAAGAAGGGTTGTTTCTGTCTGTGATCACAGGGATGAATGAGCCACAGGGGAGTCAACTGACATGCCCTTTCCAAAAGCAGTGGTTAAAACTGATTTGATTATAGCTCCCAGAGCAAGAGGACTGAGGGGTTGGAGAGTGAATGGTATATGTGCAGCTAGGGCAGATGGCAAAATGGCCAGCTGAAGTAAAAAGCCAACATGGGGAGAAAAACTTTAAATTACTAAACCCACAATACTACATTTGGCAAGCAGACATTCTTTGGCCAAGTGCTTTTTAGGAGACAGAATGGAAATGGAGCAATGGATTTATAATGTAATAGAGGAAGCACTAAATCTTACAAGATTCATAGGATTTAGAATTGGAAGGGGGGGGTCATTTATCACAACATTGAACAGTGGAAGAGTATTCTTTGAACTTAATTCTTGAACAGGTGCCTTCTAATGTTGCAAAATAACATACCTCTTCAGGTGTTCAATCAGGGAATAGAGCCTAAGATTCTTCCAGGCATAACCCTCCAGCAACATGCGAAGGCAAGGTCTTTAAAGCTATGATTTATTGCTTGACATGGCATATTTCCAAACATGGGACTAGTTTATCTTCAGAAATGGATGAATCTGACACAAAGAGGAACTGAGAAGAGGAGATTAACATGTTTTCAGATGTCCATAAAGTTGAATCCATTTAAAGAGTTGAGGGAAAAGATGATGAAACACTTTCCTCCTCAGGAAAGGGAGTAAAGACTATAAGCACAAAATGTTGCATACTCTTTCAGATGTGGTCATGGTATCTGATTAACTTTATCTGACTTCATATTCATGACAAACTTTTTAGAGTGTGAAACTATCAGGAGATGTCTATTGTATTAAAAAAAAGGCATCAAATTTTTAAAAAATTCAGGTCTCTGGAAAACAGCAACTACTGATATCGATAGTTCAAAAAAAATCAAACAGTTTCACGTGGAAGAGTTGCATTCAGTAACAGGGAGAGGTAGTCTTTTCTTTAGTTCTTTTTTTTGAATTTTCTGATTAACATTGGATGGTATTAAGTCTATAAATCAATAACCTTTGTTTAACCTTAACGTGGACAATTTGTACTAATTTATGACCAGGCAAAAGTTTGAACAGAAGAAAAAAAAAAAGCAAGATAATGAAATCCTGAAAGTTTGGTTTCCTATGGAACCCCTTTTAACAACAGCAATAAAAACATTAAAAAATGAATTTGTATTTTCTGAATAAACCTAAAATAAAATCTGCCAAATGTGATTTTTTTTTTAACATAGCAAGTTTTACATTTTTGTATTACTAAGCTAAAAAGTTTGGATCTGTAAAAGTATTCTTCCATTCCCCACACACTCCCCTACTACTACATCTCCTCCCCACCCTAAATGTTCATGGTTTCAATGTTTACTACTACTTCCATATATTTAGCCTTTTCCTTCTCCTGTTCATCAAAGCTTTTTTTTTTCCTGGGGGGGAGGGGAAGAGGGTCCAGAGGACAGTAAAGTTGATCTAATAACTCACTTCTCCACAGTATTTTAAGATTCACAAAGTACTTTGTTCACAACAATACCATAAGAAATAAAGTACTAAGATTACTATATCCATTTTATGGGCAAGAAAATTGTAAATCAGAGAAAGAAAAAACTTGCCCCCTGCCACACAGCTCATATGTAGTTAGCAAAATTCAAATTTGAATGCCTAATCTTTTGCCTACTAATGCACTCCCTTCTGTTATGCTGTGTATTACAAAAGAAAATCCCTCTGGGGGATAGTACTAGATCAGTTCCAATGGTTACTACAATATAACAAGGCAAGGTACTTCTGCCACTATGGGTTTACTTATGTACTTAACCTGATTCCCACAGACCAAGGAAGGAGCCAGAGCCAAGAAACTAGAGCAGAATGTTTTTCTTCTTAAATCAGTCCATAAATTCATAGAGTATAGAGGTGTCTGCATACATCTCATCCTCATAACAACTTCATGAGATAGGCAGAAGTAATAGCTCTACTTGACAGATGGGAAGAATGGGGCCCAAGCAAGTTGCTATGAGTTGCCAAAGATGGCCTAATCAATCTGCAGGACAGCCAAAAGTAGCAACACTTAAAGTAACAGTTGTATCTCCAATCTACACTTTTTCCATCATGATGATCATGGATACCATCTTACTCAAAAGGAAGACGGCACAAGGCAGCAAGAAACTTTTTATCAAATAAAAGTTAGTAAAAAGTACAATAAGTTTCTACTTAGTATCAAACAGGAAAAACAAGAATTTTAAATAGTGATCATTTAACATCTCCCAGGACCTATTTTAAAAATTCGAATAGCTAGGAAATGAATTTGCCCAACTGATCAACTTTTAGGTGTTCTCCATCCCCAGAATCAAAGAAGGCCATGTCCCACCGACTTTTACCTTCTTTAGCACTGATAATTTGGATATTATTCTGTATCTAATGAACTAAGAGGCAGCTATGTGATTGGAAAGGTACCAGCACAAGTGTCAGAAAACTAGGTGAGGCTAGCTTTGTGATGTCAGACAAAACAACAAAGGACCATGCTGCTAGCCTCTATGGGAATTGCCTACCATTCCAGAGATTACACAGTATGCTGTTAATGGTTATGATCATTGTTGTAAGCCCAAAGGCAATGGTATAGTTAAAAAAAAAAAGTGCTAAAATGAGAGAAAACCTGGACTCAAATCTCACCTCAGCCATTTCCTAGGTTTGTGACCGTGGACAAACTTGTTCTTTGGGACCCAACTTCATGAGCTGTGATGTGATTGTGATGATCTTTGTCCCAGCTCTTAATGGCCTATTCTTTTTTTCCTTCCTTTCTGTTCTCTCTCCCACATGTAACTGATTCAAACCTGTTAAGTCCAAGAGGTCACAGCAGCCATTAAGAGCTTACAGCTTTATGGTGCGTTACAAGTTACAAAATAATTTCACTTACATTATGTGATCTTCACAAAAACTGAGTTAAGCAATAATAATATGACAGTTAACATTTATATAGCACTAGTACAAGGTACCACGCTAAGCAATTTACAATTATTATCTCATCTGATCTCCCAACAACCCTGAGAAGTAGGTTCTATTATTATTCCCACTTTACACTTGAGGAAACTGAGGCAGGGGTTAAGTGACTTGCCCAGGGTGACTCATCTAGGAAGTATCTGAGGTCAAATTTGAACTCAGGTCTTCCTGCCTCCAGATCCATTCCACTCCACACCCATCTACCTGTGTAAGGTTGTTAATAACTATCTCCATTTTATAGATAAAGAAACAGAGACTCAGAAATTGTGTCCAAATTTCATATCTAGCTAACTAATAGAACAAGGACTCAAACCTAGGTCTTCTGACTCCTAGACCAGAGCTCTCTCCACTATGCTATGTACAATATAAGCAAGAAGAGCCACAGAGCAGTGAAGAACATCCAATAAGGATGTGCAGAGGTAAAGGCAGAGTTGGGGCAGATGGCAAGTACCAGAGAATTGCCTCATTATTTGGAGAACAGCATATTAACTAATAAAATAATGCCTCTACCTCTTATGAAAAGTCTTAAGTGTAGAGCATGAACTCTTAGCATTATTAGACAAGAAAATATACATATGCAGATATATGTATGCATGAACACAGTTCCAAAAAGTAGAGGAATTAGGTTGTTTTTGGTAAGAAACAAGGCCTGATAATCATTCATGATTAACAAATATTGTACAATCTAGGGCTTCTGTGAAATTAATTTGGTGCCCCCTAGCACTTTTTCCCCTGAAATGCAGATAATGACATTCACTAGTTATGATGTAGATCATATATCCTCAGAGGGCAGAAACTATGACTTCTTGAACTATGTACCCCATATTGCTTAGAAAAGGACCCTTAATGAAGGAAGTACTTAATTTAAAATGAATTGATTCCCTTATAACTGTCACTACATGGAAATAACAGAATAAACATTTATTAAACAACTACTATGTACCAGGCACTGTGCCATAAATATTTCATTTAATCTTCACAACAACCTTGTGAGGTAGTTGCTATTTAAAGCTCAGTTTATAGTTGAGGAAACTGAGGCAAGCAGAAGCTAAAGCTAAAAGGTGAAGCCAAATCTGAAGTAAGGTTTTCCTGACTCCAAATCCAGCACTCTATCCACTGTGCCACCTAGTTGACAAGGAAGCGATTACAAAGAAGTAATGCACATTTCCTTTCAGTAATATTGACATCAGTTCAGATTAAAATGTGTTTGGAAGAAGGAACATATTTATCCATAATGAAGATTAATTTAGGGAAAGGAAAAATGGCAGTTAGTACTCATTATGCCCTGAAGATCACAGAATCCTAGGAGATGGAAGAGACATTAGGGGGCATCAAAAAGTATTATACACGCTAATAAAAACAAAAATATCACTTTCATTTTTCATGAAGACAGACACCTAACAATGATATTCCGTGTAATTAAAATGGAAAAAAAATTCAATGTTTCTATTTTTAAACAAGTCAAAGCATAATATTTTTTCTGCTAATTTGGGATTTATTTCTCCCTCAAACTACTTTTCTCATATGGTTATATAATTTTGAATCTCATGAAATGAAAAAAGTGGCATAACATGCTCTAAGATCATATAGATATGGTATATAAATGCAATGAGGCATACTGGAAGAATTGGAGTTGAGAGTTTTGAGACCTAGATTCAAGCAGGGCAACCCTAGGAAAGATACTTAATGAGGGAATTCAAATTCAGAAAGTGAGCTCCAGCTAATGTGAATGCTGTCTACATTATGGAGTTACTGAGTCAAGTGTTTCATAAAAATCTATACAGATGTCAGCTGTTATTATTATTATTAGTATTAGTATTAGTGATGGAATACATACTTGGAGATCAAGGAAGGAATCCACTTCTTATATCTGTACTTTAATTTTCTTATCAAAAGATACCATCCATGATTACATCAGCTTTTTCCTGTTTTTCCTTTGTAGGAAATACATTTCACCTCATTGTAAATGGCTCACCTTTTAGATTAAATACAATTATAACACTAAACAGCTTTTGCCTTTTTTTAAACAGATGTAATCCCACTGGATTCCGAACAAATCTGACTTCATAGTGCTTCATGACAATGTGAATTCTTGTACTAGTGAGGCAAATGCTGGAATCTCACAAGCTTGACAAGTTCATAGAATGATTATGTCAGGTTAAATTATTTCAAAGTTCAGTACCTATATGCAAAAAAACCACAATATTCATTATTCAAAAAGGGACAAAAGAATAAGGGCTTAATAGTCTATAAGGTCAACAGAGGGAGTGAGTTAAGGAAGTTTCCTCACCAGCAGTTCTATACACTATGAAATGGTCAATATATGCCAGAATAAAGAACTGAATGAAAAAACTAAATTTTATTTTTTGTTTAATATTTTATCTGGAACCTACTTTAAGCTAAAGAGATGAAAACCAAAAATGTCAACACTTACCTCCCATGTATATGATGCTTTTAAATGGTATCAATCCTACTTGGAATTGGGTGATTACTTTCCCCATCTAATGCAGGGATGGAAATTCACCGTAGGAGTTTGCAATGTTTAAGAGATATAACAGTAATACACAGAGATACAAGGGAGAGGGAGAGGGAGACAGAGAGAGAGAGATTCACAATAGATGATATATCAATGCAGAAAACATTCTGTCCTGATTTCTAAAACTTGGCCAAGAAAAACCAAGGAGGAGGAAAAAATTCAGATGTAGGAAATTCGAGATGTCTGTGTTGAGTGGAAGGTGGACAATGAGTGCCTCTGAAGCCTGGTTCACAAAGCTTAGCATCCCAAGGAGATTGGGTAGGAATGCCCAGTCTTGGTGGAAAAGATGTAAAGCTCCTATGGAAAGGTTTCCCGGCAGGTGCCCAGAAAGCCAACTGGCTGCCCTGGGCCCCCAGCCCCCTCCCTTCTTTCAGTGCAGCTGTATTCTGGATCCCGACCTCCCCAAAAGCTCAAGGCAGCTCTAACCTCCTCCCAGGCAAGTGACAAGGCTGCAATTCGCTCCATTACGATGGCACAGCAGGAAGCCTTTCGGGGAAGAGGCTGCAACTCGAACAAAGCTCACCCCTTAACCCTCCTCCCCGACCCCGAAGACTGAAAAGCGGGGGGAGGGAGCGGGGGTTTCACCCCCTTCGCAACTTCACTGGAGAAGGCTGGGATGCGGCAGCCAAAGCCCGGGCCTGGAGATCGCGGCTCGCTACAGTCCGGGCAGAAAATTCCGTGGGCCCCAGCACACGAGTGGCAGCTGTCGAGGTGTTTTTCCCTCCCCTTCCTCCTCCTCCTCCTCCCGGCCCGCACCGATGCCGGTCCCAGCCCAGGGAGGGCGCGCTCGCCGGGCCGCTGCTGCCCCTCCCGGCCATCCACTCTCCTGCAGCCCCGGCCCGGCGCCAGCGCCGGCCCCGCCCGCCTCGGCCCAAGAAGTGGCGGGGAGGAGCCAGAGCTCCTAGGCCTGGGCGCCCGTGGGCTCCCGGGGAGGCTGGGCCGCACGGGGCCAGGACCCAGCGGGGCTCCGCGACCGGCCTCCTGCGCAGGCGGCTCCTCGGCGGCCACAGGCCGGCCCGGGCCTCCGCCATTTAAAAGGCTGGCCTGGCCCGTGTGAAAGCCTGGATGAAGGCCGCGCGGCGATGTGGACGGACGCTACTCACCCAGCGGGCCAGTCAGCCCCGGGGTCCGGGGTCCGGGGTTCGGGGTCCTGGCCCGGTGCAGGCTCGCTACAGGCCGGCAGCTCCCGCCCCAGCCGGACGCGTCTCGTCCGGGACGCCGCCGCCGCCGCCGCCTCCGCGGGTCATGGAGGCGCACGCGCGCCGCGCTGTGTAGTTCCCTACTCCGCGAGCGAAGTCGCCCCCAGCCTGCGGAGCATGCTCAGTGGCCGCCTCGCGGCAGATAGGGAAGTTTGGACGGTTGTAGGCGCCGATCCTGCGCCTATCCTGCTCCGATCCACGCCGCCGCCGCTCCGCCTCCCGGTTTTAGTCCCTACCGCGGGAAGAATAGAGACCGTAGGAGGTCTGGCTTTGAGAGCCGGGAGAAGGGAGCCCCTTCCTGCGAGGCGGGAGCGGAACGGCTTTGGCCCAGCGATTTGGAGGTCATCCACCATATCCATGCAGTGCTCTAAACACAAAGAGATGCGTATGTAAATACATACATATTCACATAGATCTATCCACCACCTATGCACCATGTACACATACAATCCTATTTGGAATTGAGTGATCACTTTCCCCATCCAACTCGGGGATGGAAATCCACCCTAGGAGTGTGCAATGAGAACAGTAACAAGGCTGAACACACACATGCTTAGGAATTCACAGGAGATGATGGATCAAGGGAGAAAACATTCCGTCCTCATTTCTAAAATTTGACCAAGAAGAACCAAGGAGGGAGAAAATCCAGATGAAGGAAATTCGAGGTGTTGTGTTGGATGGAAAGTGGGCAATGAGGGCCCCTGAAGCCCGATTCACAAAGCTTGGCACCCCAGGAACAGTGGGTGTGAAAACTCAGGTCTTGGAGGCAAAGATGGGAAGATCTTATGGAAAAGTTAACAGGCAAGAGGCTGCCCTGGGCCCTCAACCCCCACCCTTCTTCTTGGAGTGCAGCTGTATTCCGGATCCCGACCTCCCTGAAAGCTCAAGGCAGCTCTAACCTCCTAGGCAAGTAGCAAAGCTGTAATCTGCCCCAGTATGTTGGCACAGAAGCATTATGTTGGCCTCTGGGGAGGAGGCTAAAACTTAAGCAAGGCTCACCCTTTACCTCCCCCCAAAGATTGCAAAGCACACATAAATGGAAACAGGTAAAATGTACACATGCAGGTAGGTATATGCACACACATACATCCATATCCATATGCCATCTCTATGGAGTGCTCTAACTACATGAGACTGGCTGGCTGAAAAATGGCCACTTAAAACCCAGGAGGCCTTTGAGTAACTAAAAGTCTGCCAGCCAAGAAGGCAAGTAATGTAGCATGAAAGTTAAGTCAGGTGAGTGTAGGCTGGGTGCAGCTTTGTGGAAGGTGACCCTTTTGCCTATATCCACAGGCATAAGGAGAGGTTTGTAGCTTTTCTCCTCCTTCCCCATCATACATGTTATCTAACCAAATAACTGCTTACCCAGTAAGAGATACCCCATCTATCAGTTCAGAAGTTAGTTGAAGGGTGAAGGGCTGATTTTCAGTTAAATCCGGGTCTATATCCCTTTCGGGGGATTTGTCCTGGCTAGACTTTCTCTCTGAAGTGGGAGGGGGGAAGGAGATAGTAAAGGGGAAGTTTGATTACCTTTTTTTCCCCTATTTCTTTGGGTTAGGGTAATCTTGTGCAAGAACAAAAACAATAACCTATGAGAATTTTGCAAAATGCTGTCTGCTTGCTGAAATCATAAAACCACCTCTGTGTGTGTATGATTTGTTATTGTTCAGTTATGTCCAGCTCTTGGTGACCCTGTGGATATCATAGCATGCCAATACTATCCATGGAATTTTCTTGGCAAAGATACTGGAAATGGCAAAATGGTTTGCCATTTCCTTCTCCAATGGATTAAGGCAAACAGAGGTTAAGTGACTTCCCCAGGATCACACAGCTAGTACTTGTCTGAGGTAGAATTTGAACTCGGGCCTTCCTGACTCCATGCCCTGACTCCTGGGCCATCTAGCTGCCTCCTAGTATATGATATCTAACATTATTTATTTTTTTTTTAAAGTTTGCAAAGTGCTTTAAATGTATTGTCTCATTTTAGGCCTCATAACTCTGTGAGCTCAGTGCCAATATTATCCTCACTTTATAGATAAGAAAACTGAGAATTAGAGATAAAGTAATTTGCCCAGAGTCACACAGCTAGTAAATGTCAGAGTTAGAAAACCTGACTTCGAATCCTGCCTCAACATTCAATGCTCTATCCATTATACCTCACTGTCTGGAAGACTGTAAATTCCCAAAATACTTAAGAACTTTGCCACATGAACTTTGGAGAGACTGTATTGTACAAGGCACTTGAAAGGATAATGTTTATCTTCCCAAATGACTAGAGAGTTATTCCAGAATTTGGGATATCAAACTTTGAAAAGCACCCTAGTTTAAACTAATTTGCTGAAGACAACAAATGTTTAACAGTGGGGAGAATATAGGAAAGGGCAGTTGATTTGACTAAATTATTCACTCTCCTCATTATGTAGTTGCCAAAAGTAAAGGTTAGATGATGAGTTTTAACTGTAAAGATACAGCTGAGCCTGGTTATCCCTTTAAGTCAACAAGTTTCTACTCTGTCGGACTGGAAAAGTAAGGTTAGGTAAGTAATCATTGTCCACGTCCCTGATGGCCCTTTAAAAGTTTAAAGCTCCCCAGTTTTGAGTCCAGGCTAAAAGCAGATCTGTGGAGAGTGACCCTTAAACCTATGCCAGAGGAGAGCATAGGAGGAGCTTTTCTTTCCACCTCTCCATTGGCCATGTTGTCTAGCAGAAGAACTGCTTGGCCTGGAGGACACACCCCCAACTTGTGTAGTTACGGAGTTTAAGAAAGTTGGGGTAGAATACCATCACCACTCCAGGTTGGTGCAGAAACCGAGAGGCAGTGACTAGAGGGAGGAAGCAATTTCAAGGAATGGATGTCTGGTGGCAAATAAAAGAGAAGGTCATGGATTCAAGGGAGAACTAGACCTGGTCATCAATGGTCAACCTGCACAAAGTACTCCATAAGCCAGAAAGGAAAGTGAGGGTCTAGAGTAACAGAGGCATACGTTAACCTTGACCACAGGCATTCCCTATATATGCACCTGTCTACTACTGTATCATCAATTTGTACTCACCTTTCCATTGGATACTCTATTTGTGGGAAGATGTTCTCCAGGATTATGCCAGTTATGTTTTTGTAACTTCTGTTCTTACAATGCTTTTTAAGTGAATGCTCTTGCTTTGAGCTAATTATTTCTACCAACTGGATGCTGATGGGGAAGTGTACTGGTAGAGGTCTCATAAACTATAGCATTAGGAGTCCAGATCCACAGGAAACCCCTTGAACCTGGCTTTAGACAAACCCCTTGGTGATCAAACCTACCATTGTGATGTTGTCTATTTTTCTCTGGGACTAACAGATCCACCAGTGAAGGGAAGAAGAGGGGAAGCAATTGGTTAGAGATCAACTGCTCCCTCAACTATGTGTATTACTTGTTGAGAAGGGAAATACAGAGCCTTAGAATCTGGAGACCTTAGTTCAGGTCCACCCACCTATACATAATAAATGTGACCCTGAGCCAGTCACTTATCTTCTCAATACCTCAGGCAATTTTCTAAAACTATAAGTTATAAAACAGTACCAATCTGCATTGATAGAGGAGGTTTTCTCACCTGGAGTTCCCTAGACCAATGAAATCACTGATCTTAATTTAAAAAAAAAAAAAAAAAGGTGTCAGCATACTAAGCATTGGTGATCAGCCAGTAACCCTTACTATCTAGCATCCAAAGATTGATTATGTACAGGATACTATGGTAAGATGACTCTACAAAATACCATAAGAATAAGCTAAGAGCTGAGACCTCATTCTGGAGACAGGTCATAAAGAGTTATAGTTAAAAAGTTGACAAGTATATATTAAGGTTCTACTATGCACTGGGTCCTAGAGAAACAAATAAAATGAATAAAATAATCTCTACTCACAAGTTGCTTACATTTGAATGGAGAAGACAAATATAAGTACAAGCATATACAAAGCAGATCTAGAGAGAATAAATACAAATAAATACAGAGTAACTGGATACAAGGTAGTTTGAAAGGGAGGGAACTAAGAGCTGAGGGATCAAGAAGGGTTCATATAGGCTTCACAGAACTGGGACTTGACCTCAGGTCCTAGGACTCCCAGGTTTATGGATGTTTCTACTGTGAACTGGCCAAAAGCAGACTGTAGGAGATAGTGGATGCTCTCTCACTAGAGATCTGCATTTGCTAGATGCCTATTTGTCAAGCATATTTTAGAAGAATCTACTTACCTGTGAACCATCACATGTTTATCTAAAAATCTCAAAGCTAAAAGGGATCTCAGTAAAGATCTAGTTGGAGAGACAAAACTAAGGTCAAGTCATTTATCCTTCTGATACTGACTTTATTACCATGGACAAGTCACTTTTTCTTTCTCAGTATTGGTCTCCTTATGTATAAAATATGAGCTGAAGTGGACTAGATGGTTTCTCGGATTACTTTCAGCTCTACAGTTATAATTCTATGATACATTTTAAAATAAGGAAACAAGGTTACTGATGTCTGGGGGCAAATAAAGGAGACGATCATGGATTCAAGGGAGAATGCATTACCTCCATCCCGGTGATATTATGAGAAAAAGGCTTTGTTAACTTTAAAGCATTATAATAATACAAGTTATTATTTAAGAGTGATGAATAATGGGTTGGCTAGGTATACAAAGGCCTAAAAATGGATCTTCTTAGGAATAATAAGGAGGTTGAAGAAGCATACACCTAAAGCTTGAAGAGACCTCAGTGGACATCTAATTCAACTGTTCACTTTACAAATGAGGAATTGAGCTACAAGGAAAGTTAAGTTTCTTACTCAAAGGTCACACAGGTAGTAATCATCAAAGGTGGTATTTGAACCCAAGTCCTCTTATTTATGAGTCAATGCTCTTTCCACTGTACCATTCAAAGAATTGCCTTAGAGTACCAGCACCATGCCAAATTAACTTTTATTGAGATATGGAGCCATTTAGGAGTGTATTCAACCAAGAAACTTCCCTGCTTGAAGTGCAATCCGGTTTATCAGAAATGAAACAAAGTAAGGGAGGAGGAATAAGGAGGGAACTGTGTACCCAGTATGTGTACATCTCAGTGGGGCTCAACTCAAATATTTTTAAAAACACTTCTAAGAAGTCTTGAACTGAAATGTTTGTTCTTTTGCTAGGTTCCATTATAATGGAGGCAAATCTCATTGGAGCATTTTCCAAAGAAATTTCTTATGCCAGATCCAAGAATTGCTACCTGATCTATTCTATGTATAACTTGTCCAAAGTGTCCCCTAAAAATGTCTGTTTGAGAGAGTATTCTGGGAAGATGGTGAAATAAGACAGGAAATTACCTGGCTCTCCCAAATTCTCTCCCAATTTAAAATAATGCTTCAAAGTGAATTTTGAGCAGCAGAAATAGTTAAAAGTTGGGTAAAGCAATTATCCAGCCTAAGACAACTTGGGAGATTAGGAAAAACCTGGCTTCCCAAGGTGGTGTCTGGCCTCCTTGAAGTACAGATACCACAGAATCACCAACAAGTTCTGGGGGGTGAGGGGTGGCTGAATCAGGGTCAGCCTCAGCTTCGGGAACTTTTACTCCACATACAATGTGGGGATCCAACCTAATTAGGGGAAAATTTCAGGGCCCTGTGCTGGTGCTGGACCCAGGGTCCATGAGTGCTGATCAGACAGGTCCTAGACTGTGGCTGTGGGCAAGCAGGAGCAAGCAGTGATTGTGCAGTCACAGAGGTTGGGGCCTTGCTGGCTGCGGTCTTTTGAAGGTGAGCAGGGTCCCTGGTTTTCATTCCAGGGCAGAGGGGTGAGCTGAAGCTTACAGCCTCCAGAAGGACCTCAGGGAGTAAGAGCTTTTATGGTGACAGCATTGCTGCAGGCCCTGGTCGAGGCTCAGGTGGAAAGGAGTACCTGACATCAGGATCCCAGATAGAGCTCAGAAAACAACAGCATGAAAAACCTAAAGCTTGAGACATTATCCCTACACCTCAGGTCTGAAGCCTGACTCTAACACAAAGTTAACAGCCAAGAAATAAGCCACTAAAAATGAGTAAGCAAAAAAAAGAACCTGACCATAGATAGCTACTATGTGGTAGAAAAGATCTGGGTTCAAACTCAGAAGAAGATAGTGAAGTTAAAACAGATACTTCTACTTCAAATAAAAATGCCAAATGGTCACAAGCCCCAAAAGAGTTCTTGGAAGAGCTTAAAAAGGACTTTAAAAATCAAATAAGAGTAATTCAAGAAAATTTGAAAGTCAACCAATTAGAAAAAGAGATCCAAAAACTTATGGAAGAAAATGATTCTTTAAAAATTAGGATTGGGCAAGGGGAAGCTAGTGACATCATAAGACACCAAGAAATAATAAAACAAAATCAAATGAATGAAAAAATAGAAGAGAATATGAAACAACTCACTAGAAAAACTACTGACTCAGAAAACAGATCAAGGAGACACAATATAAGAATTGTTGGACTACCTAAAAGTTATGACCAAAAAAAGAGTCTAGACACTATACTTTAAGAAATTATTAAGGAAAATTGCCTTGAAGTTTTAGAAATAGATGGTAAAGCAGAAATTGATTTTTTTTTTTTTTTAGGCAATTGGGGTTAAGTGACTTGCCCCAGGGTCACACAGCTAGTATGTGTCAAGTGTTTGGTCTGGGGCTGGATTTCAACTCAGGTCCTCCTGACTTCAAGGCCAGTGCTCTATCCACTGTGCCACTTAGCTGCCCCTTAAAACAGAAATTGAAAAAATACACCAATCACCACCTGAAAGAGATCCCAAGAAGAAAATTCATGAGAATATTATAGTTAAGTTTCATAGCTGTCAGGTCAAAGAGAAAATACTACAAGTAACTAGAAAAAAACCATTTCAAATATTGTGAAGCTATAGTCAGGCTAACACAAGATTTGGCAGCTTCTACATTAAAAGACTAAAGTGCATGGAACATTATATTCTGAAGAGTAAAGGAGCTGGGTTTTGAAACAAGAATAGCTTACCCAGCAAAGCTGAGTGTAATCCTGTTTGAAAACAATGGATATTTAATGAACTAAAGGACTTTCAGGTATTTGTGAGGAAAAGAACAGAACTGAATGGAAAAACTGATGTACAAGAATCAGAAGAAACATTAAGAAGATAAACATGAAAGACTAATCTTAAGGGATTTAATAAAGTCAAACTATTCACTTTTTATATGGGAAAGTGTTATCTGTAATTCTTAAGAATGTTATTATTTGGGGGCAGCTAGGTGGCGCAGTGGATAGAGCACTGGTCTTGAAGTCAGGAAGACCTGAGTTCAAATCTGGCCTCAGACGAAACACTTGACCCTTACTAGCTGTGCGACCCTGGGCAAGTCACTTAACCCCAATTGACTTAAAAAAAAAAAAGAAAAGAAAAGAAAAAGAATGTTATCATTACTTGGATAGTATGAAAGAGCATCCATAGATAGAAGGCTTGAAGTTGAGTATAGTGGGATGATTCTAAAAAATAAAATTGGGTAGGGAGAGGTAAAATGGTGCAATTATTTCATATAAATGAGGCATTATTAATAGAAGAATTGTTACAGTGGAGCCAGGAAAGGGGTGGAGGGCTGACAGTGCTAGAATTTAGCACTGGGTTAAATAAGAACTGAGTTAAAGAGGGAATAACATGTACATCTAGAAGGGTATAAAAGTCTTGTTAACTTACAAAGAAATAGGAGGACAAGGGGATATGAAAAGGAAGAGACTCAGAAAGGTGTGCAGATCAAGGAATAGAAGAGTAAGGGGAGAACACAAGGGAGGGATTCTTAGAAGAGATGCAGATTAGGGAGGTAGTGGTTAGATGTCATTAGACTTTTGAGGAAGGATAGGGTAAAAAGAGAGGAAGAAAGGGATAATCAGTGAGGAAAAATAGGATGGAGGGAAATGTACAACTAGTAAGTATAACTTTGAATGTGAATGGGATGAATTCACCCATAAAATGGAAATGGATATGGATAGCAGAATGAATTAAAAACAAGAATCTGATAATATGTTGGTTACAAGAAATACATTTAAAAATGAGAGATAGATATAGAGTAAAAATAAAGGGCTGGAGTAATATTTATTATGCTTCAGCTGATGCAAAAAAAGTGGTACAAATCATGATCTCAGGTTGGTTACAAGAAATACATTTAAAAATGAGAGATAGATATAGAGTAAAAATAAAGGGCTGGAGTAATATTTATTATGCTTCAGCTGATGCAAAAAAAGTGGTACAAATCATGATCTCAGACATGTTAAAATAGATTTAATTAAAAGAGATAAACAGGGAAACTACATTATGATGAAAGGTACCACAGATAATGAATATTAATAATAAACCTATATGCACCAAATGCTATAGCATCCAATTTTTAAAGGAAAAGCTAAATGACTTACAGGTGGAAAGAAATAACAAAACTATAATAGTGGGGGATTTAAACCATCCCCTCTCAGAACTATATAAATCTAACCAAAAAACAAATAAGAAAGAAGTCAAGGAGATGAATAGAATCTTAGATAAGCTAAATATGATAGATATCTGGAGAGGATCGCATGGGAATAGAAACGAACATACCTTTTTCTTAGTGGTAGGTGGTACATTTACAAAAATTGACCCTATATTAGGGTATAAAACCTCATAGTTAAATGTAGACAAGCAGAAGTATTATTAAATGCATCTTTTCAGATCAATAATCTAATAAAATTATATATAAAGAACCACAGAAACACAGATTAAAAATTAATTGAAAACTAAACAACCTAATCTTAAAGAATGAATGGGTTAAAGAACAAGTCATAGAAATAATAATTTTATTGAAGAAAATGACAATAATGAGACAACATACCAAAATTTACGGGATGCAGCAAAAGCAGTAATCTGAGGAAAATTTATATCTTTAAATGCTAATATAAATAAAATAGAGAAACAACAGACTACCTGGGTATACAATTGAAAAAACAAACTAGAAAAAAAGAACAAACTAAAAATTACCAATGAAACACCAAATTGGAAATCCTAAAAATTAAAGGAGAGATTAATAAAATTGAATGTAAGAAAACCATTGAATTAATAAATAAAAAGAGAAGTTGGTTTTTATTCAAAAAACAGTAAAATAGAAAAACCATTGGTTAATACAATTTTTAAAAAAGAAATCACTAAAAAATGAAATGGGTGAATATACCACTAATGGAGATGAAATAAAGCAATTATTAGGAGTTATTTTGCTCAATTATATGCCAATAAATTAAACAATTTGAGTGAAATGGAAGAATATTTACATAAATATAAGCTGCCTAGATTAACAGAAGAGGAAACAATATTAAAATAAACCTATTTTAGAAAAATAAATTGAACAGGCTACAAATGAGCTTCCTAAGGAAAGAAAAAAGCATCAGGACTAGATGGATTTACAAGTAAATTCTACCAAACATTTAAAAATCACCTATTTGCAATATGAAATAAATTATATGGAATAATAGGCAAAGAAAGAGCCCTACTAAACTACTTTTTATGAAACAAATATGGTACTGATACCTAAACCAGGAAGAGCAAAATCAGAGAAAAAATTATAGACTAATTTAGTTAATGAATATGGATGCAAAAATTCTAAATAAAATACTGGGTAGGAGACTAAAACAATATATTACAAAGGTTATACATTGTAACTGTGATATTTATAAATGTAATGCAAGGATGGTTTAACATAAGGAAAACTATTAACAAAATTGATTATATCAATAACAAAAGTAACAAAAATCATATGATTGTATCAATAGATACAGAAAAAGCTTTTGACAAAATACAGCACTCATTCCTATTAAAAACACTTCAAAGCAAAAGTATAAATAGATTTTTTTAAATGATAAGAAGCATCTACCTAAAACCATCAGCAAGCATTATTTGTAATGGAGACAAGTTAGAAACCTTCCCAATTAGATCAGGAGGGAAATGAGGATGCCCATTATCACTAAGGTTATGCAATATTGTGTTAGAAATGCTAGCAATAGCAATGAGAGAAGAAAGAGAAATTGAAGGAATCAGAGGGCAATGAGGTAAAAACTATCTCTTTTGCAGATGATATGATGATAAACTTGGAAAATTTGAGAGAATCAATGAAAAACTTTGTTGAAATAATTCATAATTTTAGCAAAGTAACAGAATATAAAATAAGCCTACATAAATGATCAGCATTTCTATTTGTCACCAACAAAATTCTAGAAGAAGAGACAGTAAGAGACACCCCATTTACAATAACTGTAGACAGTATAAAATAACTGCTAGTACACCTGCCTTGAGACAAACCCACAAACCATGAGCATAATTATAAAATACTTTTTATACAAATATAGTCAGATTTAAATAATTGGAGAAATACTAATTGTTCATGGGTGGGAAGAGCCAATATAATAAAAATGACAATTGTACCTAAACTAATTTACTTATTTAATGCCATCCCAATTAAATTACCAAAACATTATTTTATTAAGCTACAAAAAAGATAAAATTCATTTGAAAGAACAAAACAGCAAGAATATGAAAAGGAATTGCTGGAAAAAAATGTAAAGGAATGTAAAGGAAGGAGATTTAACAGTACCAGATCTTAACTATATTATATAAGGCAGTAATTATCAAAAGTATCTGGTATTGCCTAAGAAATAGAAAGGTAGATCAGTGGAACAGAGTAGACGTACAATTCACAGTAGTAAATGATTATAGTAATTTGGGAAATATAAAGATTTAAGCTTTTGGAATAAGAATTCAAAATTTTGGTTTAAATTTTTGGGAAAACTGGAAAACAGTCTTGCAGAAATTGGATAGAAACCAATTCTTACTCCATTTACCAAGATAAGGTCAAAATGGAAACATGACCTAGATATAAAGGGAGATATAAGAAAATTAGAGAACATGAAACATGTTATCTATCAGACTATGGGATAGAAGAAAAATTTATGCCAAAAGCAAGAGATAGAAAGCATTGTGAGATGTAAAATGGATAATTTGGATTACATTAAATTAAAAAGTTTTTGTACAAATAAAACCAGCGTATCAAAGATTAGCCAGAAAGTAGAGGAAAAAAAGGGGAAAAAAGTTATAGTTTCTCAGATAAAGGTCTCATATTGAAAATATGTAGAACACTTTGTCAAATTTATGTGAATATGAGTCATTCCCAAATTGGTAAATGGTCAAAGGATATAAACAGGCAATATTTTTAATGAAAAAATCAAAACTATATCTTGTCATATGAAAAAATGCTATATCATTATTGAATGCAAATTAACACAACTTTGAGATATCATCTCACACCCATCAGATTAGCTAAAATGATAGAAGGGAAGAATGACAAATGTTGGAGCAGATGTGGAAAAACTGACACTAATACATTGTTGATGGAACTGTGAACTGATCCAACCATTTTGGAGAGCAATCTGGAATTATGTCCAAAGAATTATAAAAATGTGTCTACTCTCTGACCCAGCAATATCACTACTAGGTCTGTTTCCTAAGGTGATCAAGGAAAAAGCAAAAGAAACACATATTCTAAAATATTTACAGCATCTCTCTCTGTGGTACAAAGAAATGGAAATTGAGGGGATGCCCATCAACTGGGGAATGGCTAAACTAGTTGTAGTATAGGATTCTGATGAAATACTACTGTGCTGTAAGAAATGATGAGCTGGTTGATTTTAGAAAAACATGGAAAGACTTGCATGAAATAATGAAGACTGAAATGAGCAGAACCAAGAGAACATTGTATAAAGTAACAGCAATATTGTTCAAAGAACAACTATGAATGATTAAGTTATTCTGAGTATTATAAATAATCAAATCAACTACAAAGGATCTCTGAAGGAAGATACATGCTATTCGTCTCTGGAGGAGATGATAAATAGAAGTATGCATAGTATGGTTTTATATATATACCTATACATACATATGTACACATGCATGTACACACAGACATACCTGTGACAAATGGTGGCCTTCTCTAGTGTGATGTGGAGCAGGAGGAAGAAAAATAAAAAGTGCACAACAGAGAATAAAATAAAAATCAAAAGGAAGTACAGAAAAGCAGGGCAGTTTGGATAACAATGTGTATCATTTATTACATAGCTTTTTAAAAAAAAGTATGAAATGGAGATTCATAGTTTTAGACTGAATCCTCTTTTTTATGTTGTGCTATGTACATGGAAATGCTTTTCTGTCTTTCTGTATTTAAGTTCAAAACAAATAAAAAACTAAAAAATAAAATTAATTGGAGACTAAACAACCTAATCTTAAAGAATGAATGGGTTAAAGAACAAGTCATAGACATAATACATAATTTTTGATAAAGAGAATGATAATAAGGAGACAACATAATAAAATTTATGGGATGCAGCAAAAGCAGTAATCAGAGGAAAATTTGTATCTCTAAATGCTCATATCAATAAAATAGAGCAGACCAATGAACAGGGTATGCAATTGAAAAAACAAACAAACAAACAAAAAGAAACAAACTAAAAGTCCCCAATGAAACACCAAATTGGAAATCCTAAAAATTAAAAGTGAGATTAATAAAATTGAATGTAAGAAAATCATTGAATTAATACATAAAACTAGGAGATGGTTTTATGAAAAAAATAATAAAATAGATAAACCATTGGTTAATATGATTTTTTAAAAAGAGAGAAAATCAAATCACTAATATCAAAAATGAAATGGGTGAATATACCACTGTGGAGATAAAGTCAAAGCAATTATTAGGGGTTATTTTGTTTAACTGTATGCCAATAAATTTAACAATTTAAGTAAAATGAAAAAATACTTACCAAAAAATAAGCTGCCTACATTGGATTCCAATACCTAAACCAGGAAGAGCAAAAAACAGAGAAGGAAAATTATAGACTAATTTCATTAACAAATATGGATGCAAAAATACTAAAGAAAATACTAACTAAAAGATTACAACAATACATCACAAAGATTATACATTGTGATCACATTATGCCACATTATACCAGGAATGCAGGGATGGTTTAAAAATTACTAACATAATTCCACTTGGGGTCAGAAAATAGTGGTCTTAAAGAAGAGGGAATCAGAATCCTGGAATTCTGTTTCCTGACTTTGTGCAAGCCAGTTCCCCTCTCTGAACTATAATTTCCTCCTCTGTAAAATGAGGGGTTTGGGCTGAATGCTTTCTAGGATTTCTATCAGCCTTGGCATTCTCCCTTCTGAGGTCCTTTCCAACTCTAACAATCGGTGTGCTTAACCCTTGGGTTTTATTGGCTTTTTTTCCTTATACATGATATTGGCTTCCTGTGTGGAACCTGACGCTGATTCTGGCACCTACAAGGCCTTCTGTTGGTTTGCTGGGGCGTGTACCGGATTGTGCTCCACTCTCATCCTGACGCAACGGATCTTTCCTGTCGACCTTCTAAGTTGTCTGGTGCTGGAAAATTGTTTTGCTCTGTCCTTTTGTGGGTTCTGCCTCTCCAGAATTTGTTTTGAGGCATTATTTAAAGTTGTCTGAGCTCTTCCCCAAATCCCTCCAAACAAGTCCCTGCCTTTTCTCCACCATCTTGACTCTGCCCCACTCCAGGGGGTTCTTAACCTGGAGTCTGTGGATTTCAGGACATCAGTAAATTTGGGATGGGAAAAAAAATCTTTATTCTAACCTCTAATTGAAATTAATCATTTCCTTAAATTATGGATGTTGGCAGTAAACATTATTCTGAGAAGGGATCCATAAGTTTCATCAGGCTGTCAAAAGAGTCCATGATACCAAAAAGCTTAAGAATGCCTGATCTAGTCCAGCCCCCTCATACTACAGATAGGAAAGGGAAGCACAGAGACATTAAATAGATAGCCTGCGTGGTACCTGATGAGTCAGGATTTGAACCACAGTCTTTTGGCTCCAAGTCCACGGCTCTGTCCTCTTCATTGCACAGCTTGGGAAACAGCTTTCTATCACAGAAAATGGAAATTTTCAATATAACAATTAAAGAAACCTATAGCTTAATTGCTTATTAATGTATATATGGACATTCAGAGCTAGAAGGAATTTCAGAGATCCTCTCTAATTCATCTCTCTCCCATTTGACAGGATGAGAAAATGGAAATTCCCAAATGTTATGTGAGTTGTCTACTATCACACAAGTAGTAAGTAACAAAGTCAGAATTCCCATCCAATTTGTTACAAATACAGGGGTCTTTTATTTTACACCATGCTATCTCCTCTTAAATGGAACTGAACCATTCACCAAAGATTTATTGTCTACTCTAGACAATAGAGTGTCTACTCTGTGCTACACTAAGGTGATAAAGGTGAAAAAAAAAATACAGTCCTTGCCTTCAAGGGTTCACAGTCTACTTGGGGTGGGGGGGTACTAAGGAGTGTTAGTCATGTATGAAAAACAAATATGATACAGCACCTAGTAAGGAGGGGGTGAATGAGTCATGTATAAAAACAAATACAAAATAATTCAGACAAAGTGTTGAAGTAAAATTTGAAGATGGTGAAAATACTCTCACTCTGGAGGGGTTGAAGAAATAATCAGAAAAAAAACTTCATGAACATGTTCTTGTTATTGGAATTAAACACTATTAATAGTGTAATGGAAAGAATATTGGGCTAGCATGAGGAAGTATGTTCTAGATATAGCTTTGTCATTTGACTGTATTACCGTACGTAAATTAGTTCACCCCTCCTGACTTCAGTTTCTTCATCTGTAAAATGTCAAGATTAGGCTAGATAATCTTTGAGATCACTTAGGGCTCTAGTACTCTATGGTTTTGGGTTTTTTTGTTTTTGTTTAAAAATTTTAGAAAAAGTACATTTAGGTCCTTATAAGTGCAAGCAATAAATCACCAGGAAGTGGTTACATGGATTCAGATTGCACAATTTGAAGTTATGGTTGTATAGAATATGATAATTGGTCCTATCACAATGGAAATATTTAGTGTTAAATGAAATAGTACACTCACTTCAGAGGATTCATTCTTTTTTTTTTGGCATTTTCTTTTTTTTTTCTTTTTTTAAAAATTAATCTATTCCCCGTCCAGTTCCATGTAAAAACAATTCTAACATTTGTTTATAAGACTTTGGGTTCCAAATTCTCTTCCTTGCTCCCTCTCCCCCCACCCCCACTGAGAAGGCAAGCAGTTCAATATAGGTTACACATGTATAGTCATGCAAAACATATTCATAATAGTCACGTTGTGAAATAAAACAGACTAAATAATAAAAAAAAATCTCAAGAAAAATAAAGTTAAAAAAAAAGTATACTGCAATCTGTATTCAGACACCATCAGTTCTTTCCCTGGGGATGGATAGTATTTTTCATCATTAGTCTTTCATAGTTGTCTTGGATCATTGTATTGCTGAGAATAGCTAAGTCATTCACAGCTGATCATCTTACGATATTGCTGTTACTTTGTACACAGTACATTTCACTTTGGATAAGCCCATGCAAGTCTTTCCAGGTTTTTCTGAGAATATCCTGCACATCATTTCTTACGGTACAATAGTATTCCATCATAATCACATACCACAATTTGTTCAGCCTTTCCCCAATTGAGGGGCTTCCCCTCAATTTCTAATTCTTTGCCCCCAGAAATAAGCTGCTATAAATATTTTTGTACATATAGATCATTTTCATTTTAAAAAATCTCTTTTAGGAGACAGACCTAGTAGTGGTATTGATATGTCAAAGGACATGCATGATTTTATAGTCCTTGGGCATAGTTCCAAATTGTTCTACAGAATGATCGAATCAGTTCACAACTCCAACAACAGTGCACTAATAGCTCATTTCTCCCACATCCCCTCCAACATTTCTCATTTACCTTCTCTGTACTATTAGCCAATCTAATAGATATGAGATTAGTACCTCAGAATTGTTTTCATTTGTATTTCTCCAATCAATAGTGAGTCAGAGTATTTTTTTCACATGGCTATAGATATATCACCGAAAAACTGATCTTGTCTTTTGATCAGTTACCAGTTGGGGAATGGCTCTTATTTTCATAAATTTGATTCAATTCTGTATATGTTTGAAAAATGAAGCCTTTATCAGAGAAACTTGCTTCAAAATTTTATTACTAACTGTATTTCTCTCCATCCTATCCCTTCTCCTCCCTTTACGCTATTCCCACTCTCTCTCCTTTCACCTTGTCCCTCCTCAAAAGTGTTTTGCCCCCCCCAATCTTCCCTACCCATCACCCCCCCTCTTCTCTTAGGCCCTTCCACTCCTACTTTCCTATAGGATAAGATAGATTTCTATACCCAATTGAGTGTGTATGTTATTCCCTCTTTGAGCCAATTTTAATGAAATTAAGGTTCACTCAGTCCCCTGCCCCTCCCCCCCTTCCCTTCCATTGTAAGAGCTTTTTCTTACCACTTTTATGTGAGATAATTTACCCCATTCTACCTCTCCCTTTCTCTTTCTGCTAGTATATTCCAGAGGATTCATTCTTTATACTAATCTGGACCTAGATGTATGCAAGAAGAAAGTGATTCCATGTCTTTCAATGAATGTCTCATGCATTTATTAAGGGTCTACTATGTTCAAAGTATCATGTTAAGTCAATAATCTTGAAGTGCCTACTATGTATCAGGCATTGGGCTAAGCCCTGGGATACAAAGAAAAGGCAAAACGAAACAAAATAAAAACAAAACAGTTCCACTCTCAAGGACGTCACATTCTAATGGTGGAAACAATATACAAACAACTACATACAAACAAGATATATACAAGGAGATACAGAAAGGTGTCTTGCAGGAGGCTGGATTTTATCTTGGACTTTAAGGAAGTCAGGAAAGCAAGGAGACAAGATAAGGAGGAAAAGAATTCCAGGCATGGGGAAGAGCCAGTGAAAATGCCTGGATTCTGAAAATGGAATGGCTTGTGTGAGGAACATCACGGGGACCAGTGTAAAGTACATGGAAAAGAAGCAGTGAGTTGTAAGAAGATTGGAAAGATAGAAAGGGGACAGGTCATGAAGAGCTTTAAAGTCAAACAGAGGGTTTTATATTTGATCCTGGAGATAAATGGAACCTCTGGAGTTTATTAAGTAAGGAATGATATGGTCAGCACTGACCTTTAGGGAAATCAACTTGATAGATGAGTGGAAGAGGAATGCAGGGGAGAGACATGAGAGGCAGGGAGACCAATGATGAGTCTATTGCAATAGTCCAGGTATGAGGAAATAAGGGTCTACACCTGGGTGATGGCAGTATTAGATTAGGGAAGGGGTTGCATATGAAAAATGTTATGAAGGTAGAAATGGCAAGATGTGGCAACTGATTGAATATGGGAGGTGAGTGAGGAGTCAAGGACACTTACGTTGTGAGTCTAGGTGACTGGGAGGAATCGTGGTACCCTTGCCAGCAACAGGGAAGTTAGGAGTAGGGATGGGATTGGGGAAAAGATAATGAGTTTAGTTTAGGACATAATGAATTTAAAATGTCTACAGGATAGCCAGTTCAAGATATATACAAGGCAGTTAGATACTGGAGGTCAGGAGAAAGGCTAGGACTAGACAAATAGATGTGAGAATCTGTGTAGAGATGGTAATTGAATCATGGGAGCTAATGAGATCACCATGTAAAGCAGTATACATACATATATATATATATATATATATATATATATGTGTGTGTGAGAGAGAGAGAGAGAGAGAGAGAGAGAGAGCAACAGAGCCCTGGGATTGAGTAAAGGAGGCTAAGAAGGAGTGGTCAGACAGGTAGGAGAAGTAGGAGAGAGTAGTGTCATAAAACTTCAGAGAGAAGAGACTATCAAGAAGAGGATGACTGCTAGAGTCAAAAACTGTAGCAAAGACAAGGAGGATGAGAATTGAGAAAAAGTCATTAGACTTGGTGATTAAGAGATTCCTGGTACTTTTGGAGAGAAGAATTTTCATAGACTACAGAAGAGTTAAGAAGAGAGTGAGAGGAAAGGGAGTAAAGGCATTGATTGTAGATGACCTTCTCAAGAAATTTAGCCATAAAAGAGAGTAGAGATATAGGGTGTAGCTAGTGGGGGTTGATGTATCAAATGCGATGGTAGGAGTGTTGGGGGGAGATATGGGAGACATGGCCATGCTTATAGGCACTAGGAAAGCAGCCAATATACAAGGAGAAATTAAAGATGAGTGAGACAATGGAGATAATAGAGGGAACAATCTGCTAGAGAATATGGGATGAGATGGGATCACTTGTGCGTGTGGCACTTGGAAAAGAGAAGGGACACCTCTTCATGTGAGAGGAAGGTGGAGGAAATAGTAATGAAAGCAATCTAAGTGATGTGAGATGAAAAAGAGAAGAGGGAGCTCTTGGGGAATGGCCTCAATTTTTTTTCAGTGAACTATAAAGCAAGGTTCTCAGATGAGAGGGTGAAGGAGAGATATGAAATTGTAATTATATTTGGACTCCATCTTATGAACCAAATAAATTATCATCTTCAATTTTGTGCTGTTTCTTATAAGTCATGTACATGCTGGTAAACTACAGGTCACAAAAATAGAGTTCCCTATTCCCTAAATGGGCCCACCACGCGGGGCTTCTGAGTAGAACATTCTGGGCAATATTCCAGTCACAAGTTCCCTGTCCCTACATGTTCCAACCTCAATTTCTTTCTTTAACTGCTTTGTTGTAACCACAAGAATTGCATCAATAGGGGCAACTAGGTGGCACAGTGGAGACAGCACCGGCCCTGGAGTCAGGAGGACCTGAGTTCAAATCCAGCCTCAGACATATAACACTTACTAGTTGTGTGACCCTGGGCAAGTCACTTAACCCCACTGCCTAACCAAAAAAAAAAAAAAACAAAAACAAAAAAACAAAAACAAGAATTGCATCAATCACTGGCCAGTCAGCATGAAGGAAAATCTGCATTACTCAAGATTGTATCATTTGATTTCTTCCTCTTTATTGACGATAGGAACTCTGAGTGAACTGCCCATGAAGTCCTTGGCTACAGAGGGGCCTTGGATGCCATTTATTGGCAACTGCTAGCTTTGCTAATAAATTGATCATGCTCAGAACTTTATTGCCTCAGTTTATCTTTATTGCATATTTCTATCATGACAGAGAGAAAGCCATGGAAGATTTGAAAAGGAATGAAAAGGTTTATAAAAGCCTCTATAGAGAGTAAGATAATGGTTCAAATAGGGAAGTACAAAAAGATTGCCTTTTTCCAGTGATGGCCCAGTTCAGATGCTATAACATAAACTTGTAGTAGATCTAGTTCACAGCTTTGTGATTTCCTTCAGTTTCACTCAAGCAGCATGTGAGTAGAAGTGAAGGCAATGGGTGATGAGAGTAATCCAAGGCTAGATTTTGGCAGGGCAAGATATTCAATAGAATAAGGGCCTGGGGACTTCAGAGAAGAAGATACAGCATTAAACTGTAGAATTACACTAGTTCACCAAAGGGTCAATATGAGAAAGGGAAAAATTTGTAGCCAGTGCAGGGGCAATGACCCAGGAAAGAACTGAGGGGTAGAAGTATGAGGTCATGGAAAGGATGAAAAACGGGGTTTGGAATTGTGTGGGAGAGGTGGAATGACATCAGTTTATTCACAATTTTAGAACTCATGAACATGGAAGTGAATATATTCATTGATAAGTTCTTCATGCCCTAGGACAATATCAATTTTAATAAAGGTGACATACGATGCTAAATACTGAAAATAAGTATATTCCTTGAAATTCCAATTCAATAATTACCAAAGAGCTATCAAGATTTCTGAAACATCTTGTCTGGAGCCTTAATTATGAAATAGATGATTGGACCCCTATTTTACCCCAATCGGTATTAAACAGTTAGTGATTTTACTGGGGTGGTGATTGATAGTAATTATCAAATATCGATATATTATACCTCTAATCAATATACATTTAATCAAATTAGCCAACCAATCAATATACAGTTAGTCTTAATTAACATATTATATCTGTTATCAATATACAGACAGTTAATTAATGTATTACACTTATCAATATATATAAATATATATATTATACTTATCAATATATTATATTTATCACTATATTTAATCAACAGATCAGGAGTAGTCTAATAGGATAGAGTCTCTCTTATAAAAGAGCCCCAGGCTTATAAAAAGACTGAAACCTTTTATGAAAGGCTCCAAAGTGTATATTGTATAATCAGAAGTTCACTTACTAAGAAGTTTGTTTGCCTAATCATAGGAAGCTAACTAGAAGACTGCTATCCTCTCCTCCTATTGAGCAGAGGACCAAGCCCAG
The DNA here is from genome assembly GCF_900497805.2 of Vombatus ursinus. NCBI lineage: Eukaryota > Metazoa > Chordata > Mammalia > Diprotodontia > Vombatidae > Vombatus > Vombatus ursinus. The sequence goes on along the minus strand of NW_020954596.1, from coordinate 19,273,809 downwards.
CATGATAAATATGACTCAATTACATGGAAAGTCTCCCAGACATTCCATTATTCCTCCATCTTTCATTATCTCCTTATTGCCCAACATGAGGAGATGACTATGAGCATTTAGCCAATGAATGACCCTGGTTACCAGACTCTGGCCTGCCTTTCTATTGGCCCATTGGCTTATGCAGATGTTTGACATCCACTCCTCAGCCCAATCCCATGAGCCAGCTCCTCAATTTTGGTAGCACCTCCTGGAAGGTCAAGAAAGGTCCGTTAAAGTCTGCTTGCATATCTCTCTGTCAACCAATGGGAATCTGTATTTTGTGTAGACTCTCCTGGAGGATCAAGGGCAAGGTTGATCCACCAGTCAGACTCTGTATTTTTGGCCTGTTCCACCTGTATTGTATGGGTAGCAAGCACAATAAAAGTAATGCCTTGGAGGAAGGGGTCATCTCAGATCATGAGGAAGGTCCAAGGTCCCATTCATTAAAGGGGGTCAGATACCCTTAATAAATGGTTATTGGCTCAAAGTTCTGCCTTAGTGGTTTTTCTGTAGTGTTGCCTTATATAAAATCATGGTTGCTAAGCCTACTTTTTAAAATTCAATTGAATCACAACAAATTCTACTCTAGTCTTCCCTTTTAACTCCATTTGAATTTGTATATTTAACTGTGTTTCCTGTGTGCAGCAAGATGTTGGGTTTTGTTTTCTTACTTAGTTTGTAATCATCTCCTATTACATGGGTGAGTTCAGACCATTAACATTAAAAGTTATAATTCTTTTGTTTTCCCTCCATCAAATCATGTTATCCTTCTTTTTTTCAATTTGGTAAAGGTGACAACCTTTAATTAAATTAATTAGAATTAATATTTTAGGGACTCCGGGTGAACAAGTACACAATTTATATGTTGCTGATGAAACTGAATTTGTCGCGGCCACTGCAGTGGAGAGCATGAGACCAGCTCAATGCTCAGTAACCCGGAGACGCATGGATGAGGCGGGAGACAGTAAGATGGCAGAAGCTCCGTTTATTAAGTGCTAGTAGCTTTCTTTTATATCCTTAGTAACACCTGATCAAAGCATGATCTCCACGTGATAGCCAATTACCAAGTCTGCTGGACACCTGCAGTCTTCGTATCAGGGGTATGAGTAGGACTTTTCTCCCAATGAGAGGAGAGCCGAGCCAACCATGGGAGCTGTGTGTCAGCAAAGGAGAGGTCTTGTGAGACTTCCTTGTTTTTGCCACGCAACAGGTTGTGACCCTCAGCTTCTGCTGAGAGAAGCTAGAACTCCCGTGAGAAAATTACCCTAACATGAATTGACCTTACTAGTCTGGAAAACAATTTTGAATTACGCAAGAGAAGGAAGATCAGAGATCCCTCTTTTAGACATATACTACGAAGAAATGAAAGACAGGAAGATGTCCTGTTTATACCAAAATATTTGTGGCTGCTTCTTTTTCTGGTAGCAAAACTCTAAAGAAAAGTGGGAAACAACCAAAAAGCAATGTGATACATGAATATAATGGAATACTATTGTACCATAAGAAATTTTAAAAATAACAGTTTTAGAGAAGCATAGGGAAAGTTATGTACACTGTTGCAGAGTGAGGCAAGCAGGATCTGGAAAACAATAAATACATTATCTACAACAATATAAATGAGAACACTAAAAGGAAGCTGAATGCTATGTCATTGTAATTACTCATCTTGGCCCTATTAAGGAGATGAGAAAATATACCTCCCATTGTTTCTAGAAGTTATAGGAGCCTACAGGTGCAGAATGTTACAATATACTGTTAGATGTTTTCATTATGTGGGTTGATTTTGCTTACTTATTTTTCATCATTATAATGGAAGGCTGAAAGCAGGAGAGAAAAGATTTATGCCCAGAAATAAATGCAATGTAAAAAAAGACATCAATACATCTTTTCCCCCCAAAAGTCACTTTGCTTTTTGATAAAAAAATAATAATAATCAGCACTAATTAATAGCACCATATTTTATTTGAAACATTCTCATCCTGATATTCTTCTTCCCCCATAGACACTTCCCTTTTCTCAACAACCCCATCCCTCAAACACTAAATCTTGCTTCACTTCTCTTTTTAGTAATTTTCTTTAAGCATCTTGAGCTTATTTCTTTGAAGCAGTCACCTCTTTGACTCCATCTAGAACTCGGGTACAATTCTTCCCTCTCTTGCCCAAGTGACTTCCTTCTCACTTGATGGTACTTCTACTGTTGCAGCTAGGTGGTACAGTGGATAGAGTGCCAAACCTGTAATCAGGAAGACCTGAATTCATAAGTTCAAATATGGCCTCAGATACTTGCTAGATGTGTGACCTTGAGCAGGTCACTTAACCCTGTTTGCTTCAGTTTCCTCATCTGTAAAATGAGCTGGAGAAGGAAATGGCAAACCACTCCAATGTCTTTGCTAAGAAAATCCTAAATGGGGTTACAAAGAGTCAATCAACTGAACAAGAACACTGCTGCAATCTTTTATATTTTCCTTGCCTAGTCTCTATATAAGGGTATTTTATGATCTTGATTCTCCCCTGCCCAGATCTTGTTTAAATTGACCTTCATCCATATCCCTGATTTCATGTTTTCTAAATTGTCCTTCACTCCTGTGTATTTTCATTTTGAATCAGTTATCTCTTTCATTTCTGGATTCAAGTGTTCATATTCTGCCAATTATTTCTGATGTGCAGGCAATAAATTCTGTTTTGATGATTTTTCTCTTTCACCACTGGAGAACATTCTGCTATGGTTCCATGATCTGTTAGGAATCCATGAAATTCTCTGCCTCAAACATTGATTCATGTTCTTCTGTCTTGCAATATTTATCTAAAGATGTTTGGACTCATTTAGATGTCCTGAAGACCATCTTCCCTTCTGATAATTATCTTCTTGCGCTCAATGTTTTTAACTCAGTTTTCTTCCTCCTGAGCTATTTGGTGATCTCAGTATTTTTTTTCCTTTTATCCCCTATTACTCACTCCCACTCCTACCTACTTCTTAAGTATAGTTGTTTCTCATCAGTGTAGTTATACAGTGTTCAGTTGTTTTCTAATTTCTATTTATGTTGATACATACACACATACACACACATACACATATGTAATTGTCCATGGCACAATGATATTCCCTCATATCCACACACCACAATTTGTTTAGCTTTTCCACAATCAAGAGATATTCATTTTATATTTTATATGAATATAACCCTTGGTATCACTCTCTTACAAAGATAAATGCATTCTTGTTAAGGGAGTAGAGAAGTAAAAGAAGAAGGGCTAAGATGAGGCTGCTTGATTTCGATGAGATGGATGATGGTGAAGTTTTCCCCTCTCTTTCTACCTCATATTTTTTTCCCTTTCTCTCCCTCCCAAGAAAAATGAGTTCCTGTTCCAAAGTTTTCCTGTTCTTTAGAATTATGTTTATGCCTTTTTTTGATAGAACTAACTTATTTTTAAATGCCAAAAGGTTTCTATTTTGTTTTTTTTAAGTTTTTAAATTTATTTTAAACTTTAATACAGAATAAGAAAAGAAAAAAAATATTGCCATGTACACAGCAGAACATAAGAGAGGATTCAATATAAAGCAATAAAGAAAACCTGTGTAATAAATACCACACAATATTTTCAAAGCTGTCCATCTTTGCTTCCTCCTTAGTATTCTTTTGTCCTCTGCTGAGCACTTTTTACTTTATTTTTCCCCCTTCCTCCTCCGCCCTCCCAAGAGGGCTACAATTAAGCATGGATATATCTATATCTACATCTGTATCTATATATCTCACACACATATATACATATACACATGTATATACACATATACATAAACACATGCATATATATATATGTTCAAATGCATATATGTAAGATTGTATTATGCTTATTTCTACTTATCATCTGTTTCTCTGAAGGTGGATAACATCTTCCTTCATAAGTCCAAGTCTTTCCATATTTTTCTAAATCCACCAGCTCATCATTTCCTACACAATATTCCAACCCAATTACATTCTATCTGAGAGACTGTCTATGAGAGTCCCCTCCTCACCCCAATTTTCTGTATTCCCTCTATTGTGGGCTATATAAGTTTTATTTATAAAGGAAAATTTTAATTTAAGATAATCAAAATTATCCATTTTATACTTCAACACTGCTCTCACCTTTTAATACGATTTAAAGTCTGATACTACTGAATCTAGTTCCTTCACATCTTTTCCCCCTGGTTTCCTTGAAGTTCCTGACCCTCTGCTCTTCCAAATAAACCCTGTTGATATTTTTTTTTCTGATTCAGCAAGATAATTTTTTAGTAATTTAATTGAGATGGCATTAAATATATTAGGTAAAATTGTCATTTTTTATTATGTTAGCTTTATCTACCTAATCACAATAAATATTGCTTCAATTATTTAGATCTAACTTTTATATAATAGGTATTTTATATTTATGTTTGTATAGTTCTTGTGTCTGTTTTTGGCACGTATACTCTCATTTTTTTATACTGTCTAGATATTTTATATGGTCTAAAACTATTGATTAATATGGCTGACACATAGTATAATTCCCCTATTTTTCTCTTTCGATTAAATCTATTTTAGCTTTAACTATGCCTGAGATCATGATTACTATCCCTGTTTTGTATGTAATAAATATATTTTTTTCATATCTCTCATTTTTATAGCATTTCCTGAAAGTAACATTGTTGAATTCAAATTTTTAATCTGCTATCAGTTTCCATTTTACGGGTAAATTCACATTCTAAACTATAATTACTTGTATATTTTCCTCCTTCCTATTTCCCTCACTATCCTTCTAACCCTATTTCTATCCCTCCTCACTCCTCTACTTTACTTCTACCTGATACCTTGCCCTCCTATTCCTTAACCTATCCCCCTCCAAGAATTCTTCTCTTATCCTCTCCTCCCTCCATATCCCTTTAGCCTCTTATTTCTGTCTGAATTTAGAAGACTTTTATACCCTTCTAAATATGTATGTTGTTCCCTCTTTATCTCCTTCCTGTTAATCTACACACCCTTCTATATCCCCTAATCCCATTCCCCATCCCTCCCTTATCTTACCCCCTCCCTATCCCCTTTTTTCTGAATTTAGAAAACTTTTATACCCTTCTACATAAATACGTATAGTTTCCTCTTTAACTCATTTCCAACAAGAGTAGGGTTCCACAACTACCAGTCCTCCACCCCCAACTAATTCCTCTGTATCAGTTCTTCCTCTCATACTTCATTTATATTTTTACCTTTCCCTGCATCATTTTGCTTTTTAGAATCACATCATACTTAGCTCTACCCAACTCTTTCTTTCGAACTACCCAATTACTAATGGCAATCTTAGACATACAGTTTATATTTCTATCTATAAAAAGTAAATAATTTGTCCTTATTGAGTCTGTTGTAATTAGTTTTTGATGTTTACCTTTTATTTCTCTTGGATCTTGTATGTCAGATTTTCTATTAAGTGCTGGTCTTTTTGCAACAAAATCCTGAAAGTCTGTCAATTCACTGAATTTTTGTTGTTGTTGTTGTCCGGGATTATACTTAACTTTGTTGGTTATGATATTTTGGGCCACAAGCCCAGTTCTTTTGCTCTTTGATATGTAGTGTTCCAAGACTTGCAGTCTTGTAGTGTAGCTGATGCTAGGTCTTGTGCAATTCTAACTGTGGCTCTGCCATATTTGAATTGTGTTTTTCTTGTCGCTCATATTTTCTCCTTGAGCTGGGGGTTTTGGAATTTGGCTATGATATTCCTGTTTTCCTCCTAGGATCTCTTTCAGGTGGTGATCAGTGGATTTTTTTCTATTTCTACTTTCCCCTCTTGTTCTAACACTTCAGGACAATTTTCTTTAATTATTCCTTGTATTGTTGTATCAAGATTCTTTTTTTTGACAGTGGCTTTCAAGTAGCCCAATCATTATTATTTTTTGAGCTTTATCCAGGGCCCTACCTCTGCACTCCTTTCCCAGTTGAAACCACAAATAGGGCCCCTGGCACACTATGCTGAAAATGCTCTTGCTCCCTGAGAACACTCCAGTGGCTATGACCTTTAGTTATCTCCTGTGGCCTGGAACCAAAACCTAGAACTCAGCTCTCTGTAAGTGTCCACAGCCAGCAGTGTCCTCACCCCAATGATTCTGCACTCACCGGGCATGTGCTGGTTCCTTCTCACCGAGGCCCATGTCTTGGTAGCATAGCTAGACCTGCTGTCCCTTGTCAGCAGAGACTACCTCAATCTTTCCCGACTCAGACACCCAACTCCCCACACTGTCTGGGAGGGGAAAGTTCCTGTGGTTGAGGTCAAGGCTACCTCCCAACCCAGCTGCCCTCCAGGGCTCGTTGCTTGCTATTTCAGGGGAGCTAGCTTGGAGGTTTTTACACTTCACCTGGGCCAAACCTCCATCCTAGGATCTTTCTTCAGATTTTATCAGGTTGTCTCACGAGGACTACTCTTCTGCCCCAGCTCTTGTTTATTTTTGCCACTCTATGTTCACCCTGAGGTGCTATTTTATGTCTTGTTTATGGAGGAAATCTGAAGAGTTTGGAATTTTCTGACCTACTTCACCATCTTCCCAGAATCTTCCCTTTACCTTATCTTTAAAAATTGGTACTAACCCCAATTAGATAAAGGATTGACCCTAACAGTTTCTGGGTGTGTACTTCATTATTTATGAATAGGAAAGCAGAAAGGAGAGCTATGACTAGAATAGTATGAGATAAAGATAAAGAGATAGACACAATGGACCCTATCTGTCTAAATTTTGGGATAGGAGTTCTTCCCTTCTAACTAAATGATATTGATTTACTATTTTTATAAACCTCCCAAAGTAGGGTAAATCTGAATTTTGGTCTTCTCCTCTAGGTACCAAAAATAGTTGTTAGTAGACTGATAAGGGGAAATAAATACTATTGAATCATATCTTCTCCATTGATTTCCCACCCACACATGCATAAAGAAATCTCTCCAAAGGGATGGAACTCACATCAATGCTTAAAGAGGTTTTGTCTAATCTTAGGATAAGGGGAATGGCTAGATAGGGTTGGCAAATGTCCATTTGCCAAAGCTGCAAGCCAACTAAAATGGAGTGGTTAGCTTCCTCTTCAACTGAACAAATCTCCAAATCTTCACAGATACATTGTTACATAAAAATAAACCAACAAAATTCTGGCTGATTACAATTAACACACTTTCCTGTTACCTTGCTAAATTTCTTTCATGGAATGGCAAATTATAATGCATATACTCTATCATAAATATGATTGTATTTTGCTTTCACAAAGGATTCAATAGTTAAAGATGAGAAGAGAGGACATTCATATCATAAGAAACAGTGTAAACAAAGCCATAGAGGTGTTGTATGCACAGAGTATTTGGCAGGTGAGAGAATACCATAAAATTTGGTTAAAGTCTAGATTGGATCATGAAGTAGCCCCTCTGGGCTACTATCCTACTACTATAGTTCATGAGCCCCCACAAGTGTGGTTTTCATTAGTAGTCATCCAGTAGATGTAATTAGTTCTTAGAAAAGGCATTTACTAAGATGGCATAGTAATAGTAGCTACAAAAACATTTTTCCCACAAGCCTAGAATTCATTCTTTCACCAATATACACAGATTTCATGGTAAGAGTGGGCTCATACTTAGAGTACAAAGTTGTGAGGCCCATGTTTAGGATACTAGTGTGGCAAAGGCAGCTCTTGGTTGTAGTAACTTCAGGACATGGAAGTTCTCTTTCTTTGGTCTTCACAGTGAAGTCCTGTGCCTCTTCATTTAGGTGACTATCTTTTTCTATCTGTGTTTGGAATGTGTGTCTCTGACTCCCTACCCAAATAGAATATCTCCTACTGTTCCGGCAGCTCTCCTTCAAAGCTATCTGACTGATGTGGAATGAGAAATAAAGATAAATTCCCTTTTTATTCTGTGTAGATGTCTCCTTCCCAGGAAGCTGTTGGCTTGAAATCTCTTTCACTCTTAGAAATGAGCTTTCCAACTCCAAGCCTGGATGCCCCCCTCTAGGTAATTTGCTGCTAGATGCCAAGAATTGTGAGAGCAGGGAGGAAGAAAAAGAAATCTTCTTTTCCCCCGGAAGGGTCTTATTCCATAACTGTTACAAACCTAGAATACTTCAACATCTTCAGACCTCATGTACTTCCCAAAGAATGCCTAATTTGTATCCTCAACCAAACTCTTGTTCTCTTTTCAACTCAGAGAGGTATCTTTATCTGATAAATGGATCAGAGCATAGATAACTTCTTTATACATTAAAGCCTCATCACGTGTGACTACATTCAGCGACTATATCAATTAAGCTGGGGTGGTGCTGGAGAAATATATTGGGAATCCTATTACCCCTTCTCATGAGAAAAGATGAGAAAGGTGAGGTACTTTCACACTGGGGAAGACCTTAAAATTCAAAAGAAATCCAAATTCTGCTTAAAAATCTTCAACAGTACTCTACTGCATAATGAGTAGAAAAGTGAAATACATAAGCAAGATTATTCTGGCAACAATACAAAGGATAAATTAGATTAGATGGGGAGAGCCTGGATAGGGGAAGACATATTAGAAAGTTATTTCAGGAATATTGTTAACTGACAATGGGTGCCTATATAAGGATGTCAGCAATTGGTAGGGTCAGAGGAGTGTGTGGATGCAATTATCTCTATTTTTCAGTTTAATTTGTGATAATTCAAGCAATATGACATTCTAGCAGTTAAGATGAAAGTCTTTTTTGAAGCAGAGAGCTTACTAAGTCTTCCTGAGAGTCTGACTGTAGGATCAACTCTGAAGGTTTTTCTACTAATCAATTCCTTCCCCACTCCTCTCCTTCTTTCCCTTCCTTCCCCTTTTTTTTCCTTCCTTCTTTCCCCCACTGATGGGTATTAATTTGAATGTATGGTTTGATTGTAAATTGGGGTTTTATTCTTTATAGCTGCATACAGGCATTCCTTGTCTTAAAAACAAAAAACTGAGACTCAAAGATGCCAATGGACTCATCCAAGGTTACACAGTTAGAATGGGAGAAACACACTTTAATCTGTAAGACAGATCTGTGCACTCCCTCCCTCACGGTCTGTTGTGAAGATCAAACGAGACCATGTGTTCAACATACTTTGTAATCCTTAAATTGCTATTCCAATGGGAACTTGCATTATTTTTATACAAACGGGGACTTAATAATACTTTTTTTGTGTTCCAGTGTCTCTCGTGAGACATACTAATTGGTCACAATGTCCTATAAAATATCCATTTTCTCCAGTGTCTATAGACTATATTGAGGTTCAGATTAAATGTCATTAGAGAATAGGGTTCTCAATTTACATGGGACTGTGGTAGTAGGCAATGAAAGTGCAGGTGGTTGACAAAATCCTTGATTTTTTCTCAATCACATGGGCTCTCAGCTATTGTGGGCAGCTGTGCTCCATATGCTTTGGGTAAACAAATCTTACTTAATGTTTTAGAGATAATCTGGTTAATAATCATTTGTTACTATGAATTTCAAGCCCAGCCCTAGAAGGAAGCAAAGTGGGGGTGGAAAGAAAGTTAGCTTTGACCATGATGAGTATGAGTCTTGGGCAAATCTTCCTTTATTCCTAATGGTAATGGAAAATTGCTCGGGTGTTACAGAAAATTTAAATTAATCTATGGATCACAGAATTTTCCTGCTGGAAAGAACCCCAGAGAGATTTTAGTCTATCCTTTTGTTTTATAGATAAGAATACTGAGGATCAGAGAGTTAAAGGTCACCCTGCTAGTTAGTAGCGAAATCTGGGACTAGAATTTCTGCCTCCTAAAAAAGTGTTGTTTGTTTCTTTTCTTTCTTTTTTTTTTTTAAGTTCAAGAGTTTGGAAGTTGAATGGAAGAATTATATTGCTAGAAGTAACTTTACACATTTTTTGGTTTAGAAGTAAATTTAATTTAAATTGTAAATTTTTAAATTTTAAACTGAAATACAAGATGAGAAAAGGAAAAAAAAAATTGTCATGTACACAGCAGACCATAAGAGAGGATTCAATATAAAACAATGAATTTCCATTTCAAGAAAAAACTATATAATAAATATTACACATTGTTTTCAAAGCTGCCCAGCTTTGCTTTCTTGTTCATTTTCTTTTGTTCTCTGCTGTGCACTTTTTACTTTACTTTTTTCTCCTCCCTCCCCCCACCCCCACCATGAAGGCTACAATTAAGCACGGAGATATACGTATACATATATATATTTATGTATATACATACATACACATATATAAACATACACACTCATACACATATATGTAAGACCATATTATGCTTGCTTTCACTTGTCATCTGTTTCTCTGAAGCTGAATTGCATCTTCCTTTATAGGTCTGAGTCTTTCCATGTTTTTCTAAATCAACCAGCTCATCATTTCCTATACCACAGCAATAATATAACTCAATCACATCCTATCTGAGAGACTGTCTATGAAAGTTTTTTTCCCAATTTTCTGTATTCCTTCTGTTCTTGACTACATAGGTTTTATTTACACAAAAAAATTTTAATTTAAAATAATCAAAATTATCGTTTTTACACTTCAACAATGCTCTCCCTTTATTAGTTTAAGGTCTGATACTGCTGAATCTACTTCCTTTCCATCTTTTTTCCTGGTTTCTTTGAAGTTCCTGACCTTTTGCTCTTCCAAATTAACTTTGTTATTTTTTCTAATTCAATAATTTTAATAGTTTAATTGGGATGACATTTAATAGATTAGTTAGGTAAAATTATCATTTTAAAAGTTATATTGGCTTTACCTACCCATGAACAATAAATATTACTTCAATTATTTAGATCTGAGTTTATGTGTATAAAAATGTTTTATGTTCGTGTTCATATCGTTCCTGTGTCTGTTTTGACAGATATATACTCAGGTATTTTATACTGTATAGGTATTATAAATGGTCTATAATAATATTGAATAATATTGTTGACATATAGTATAGTTTCTCTATTTTTAACTTTTGATTAAATCTATTTGAACTTTAACTTTGTCTGTGATCATGATTTCTATCCCAGCTTTTTTTACATAATAAATTTTAATCTTGCCCTTTATTTTATCTTTGTGTGTATCTAATAGATAGATAGTTAGATTTTCCTCTTTAACCCATTCCTGATGAAAGTAAGGTTCCAGCACCACCTGCCCTCCCCTCTACTAGTTTCTTCTGTATCACTTTTTCCTTTTTTGCCTCATTTGTATAAAATTACTTCTTTTTAATCTCTCCCTACAGTTTTATTTTTTAAGAATCACCCTATCATATTCACCTCAGTTCAAGTCTTTCTTCAGACTACCCAGATAATGATGACAATTGTAACAATACTGTTTATATTTTCACATGTACAAAGTAAACAATTTGACCATATTGATTCCCTTATAATTGGCCTTTGTATACCTTATATTTCTCCTGGATGTTACATGTTGGAATTTTCCCTTCAGTTCTGGGGTTATCACAAAAACCTGAAAGCGATACTGCCATTGTCCTAAAGTGAGCTCTCATCACCACATGCTTAGACTATTGCAATAGCTTGATGATTAATCTTCTAGACTAAAGTCTCTACCTGCTCCAGACCTGGTTTTTGTTAAGTGCCAGATAAAGTCCCACCCTATGAAAGAAATCTTTCCCAGGCCTCCTTAATCTTAGTGCCTTTTCTCTGTGATTATCTCCATTTTATCCTGTGTATATCTTGTTTTTACATAGTTATTTGCATGTTGTCTCCTCTATTAGACTGAGCTTCTTAGGAGCAAGGACTATTTTTTACCTTTCTTTATATTCTTAGTACTTACCACAATGCCTGGCACTTGGTGTGTGTCTGGAAAATGATTGTTGACTTGACAGGCAGATTATCTATTAACTATATAACTTATAGACCATAAAGCAATAAAATGGCAAATGATATGGAAAATATAAATAAAAGAACTAAATAGATATTTAATGTTCATAGATGGTCAATGCCAATATAGGAAAACAAAACAAAACTGTACCACTTAACAGATCTAGTGCTATACAAATAAAATCACTAAAAGTACACTTTGCAGAATTATGCAAAAGAATGACAAGAATCTATCTGGAGGAATAAAAGGTCAAGAATATCAAGGGACATCATGAAAACCAAAGGAAGAATGAGAGGATCTTGTTGCTCTAGATCTCAAACTATACTACAAAGTAATGAGTACCTCGACTTTCTGGTCCTGGATAAAAAATGGAAAAGTAGATCATTGGAATGAAGTAGATAAATATTGTATATATTAGAATATTAGATATTATTAGACAATTCTAAAAACACAAACTATTGGGCAAGGAACATCTTATTTGATAAAAACTGCTAGAAAAAACTATAAAGCAGTCTGATGAAAAATTAGATCATTTTATAACTTGTATCACAATAAGTTCCAACCAGATAAAAGTCATATCTTTCATGATTATATATAAGGGAAAAATTTATAACCAGATAAGGGATAGAAGAAATAATAAACAAAAATGTATTTCAATTATGTAAAATTTTAAAAGCTTCTGCATAAATAAAATGAAAATAGCTAAAAGCAACTTATATATGCATATATTTACACATTATATACATGCATATATATACATACACACAAAGAATCTATCATTGCATCAATTATCTCTGATAGAAGTCTAACATGTTTGTGTTAATTCCATGTAGATTTTTTATGAGATCAGTAGGCATTCCCTAGTAGACAAAAGGTTAAAGTACATAAGCAAGGAGCATTCAAAAGAATATATACTACCAATAAGTGAAAAATGTCCAAAAATATGAATTATCAGAGAAATCTGAAAGATGGTGTGGTGTAGTGGATAAAGAGCTGACTGGAGTCAAAAAGAGCCTGGTTCAAGTTTTGAACTTCACATAGACTGCTTTTGTGACTCTGTGCAAGTAACTTAACCTCCCAGTGCTCTTGTCCCTCCAAGAGCATAAATTGCAGAGAAAGTGAAGACCTGAGTGGAAAAATGAGCTTCCTCATCCAGACATTCTCTATACAAATGAAATCATAGGTCTAGTGCGTATTCTTATCTCTATTAGACAAATATAGACTGAACTCTGAAGTGTCACCTCACTTGTATGAAAACTAGCAAAAAAAAAAAAGCTAAAGATTAGACAAAATATCTTCGAAAGGCATGTGGAAAAATAAATATGCATGATAGCGTTTGATCCAAAGATCTGCAATCTGGGGCTGTATCATGAGGACAGATCATTGATGGCAAAAAAAAAAATACCATATAAAAATGTTCACAGCAGCATTATTTGGGCTAATTGAAAACTTAAAACAAAATTTATGCCCAGTGACTGAGAAGAACCTGAACCAATTATTGTATATGAATATAAGGAAATATGTCATTAACTTAAAGAATATGAAAGAATTCAGATAGAGAGGTTACAGAATGAAATATGTGGCTGGAGAAAATAGGGCAAAGGCCAGGTCTCTTCAGTTAACGCAGCTATAGACTCCTGATGAAAAAATGCTATCCACATCCAGAGAAAGAACTGATGTCATCTTAATACAGAACAAAGTATACTATTTTAAACTTTTTCATTCCTTCCTTTCTTCTTTCTTTTTCTTTTGTTCAAGTTTTCTTGCACAAAATGACTGCTATGGAAATGTTTTACATGATTGCACCTGTATAACCTATAATAGATTGCTTACCATCTCAGGGAGGGAAAAAGAGAGGAAGAGAGGGAGGGATAGAATTTGGAATCAAAATTAAAAAAAAAAAGAATGTTAAAATTTGTTTTTACATGTAATTGAGGAAAAGCGAAATGTTATTTAATTTAAAAAAAACAATTTTAAAAAGAACTAATTCATACCTAGTTCACTTTTCATTGACTGATATAATCAAAATGTCTGGAATTTCTTTCATTAATTGGGGGTGAGGAAGAACCCCTACCCTTATAATGTTGATGTTCAGTTGTTTTAGTCATGTCTGACTGTGACCCCATTTGGGATTTTCTTGGCAAAGATACTAGACTGGTTTGTCATTTCCATCTCCAGCTCATTTTACAGATGAGGAAACAGAGACAAATGGGGTTATGTGACTTTCCCAGGGCTACATAGCTAGTAAGTGTCTGAGGCCAGTTTTGAGCTCAGGAAAATGAGTCTTTCTGACTACAGGCCTGGTACTCTATCCACTGTGCCACCTAGTTGCCTACTCTTATAATAGGAAAGGTCAAAGAATCTTCACATGTTCAGAAACTTTCCCTTCTGGTTCATCCTTCAGCCTCTATCCTTCCTTTTCACTTTCATCTCCACATATAGTCAACCTGGTGACGAAGAAAAAAATTCAAAGACAAAGTAATCACTGAAATCAGCAAGTTGAGCTATTCAGGGAAGCTGCTTGCCTGGCCGGTGCAGCTGCACTCCATCAATAGTACATACAACATGTGGATGGCTTTGTCTGGGTATGCTTAGAGAGAATTCACAAAGACAAGTGACACTACAGTATGAGAGGAAGGCCAGCTCATACAGAGATGATGGGGAGGGTAAACACAAAGAAGCTTGATTATATCTAATGTTTACAGTCACACAACTGGGAGCTTATCCAGAGGAAAGAAATTACCCAAGCATCTCTTACTTTATAAGGGCCTTAATGAAAGCTTGGGGGAGGGGGAGGAGGCGAGGCCTGTGCTGTGGTTTGGAGCCTTCTTTGATAGATAAGTGTTAGTTTAGTCTCTGAAAAATGTGGGTTACACTATGGATCATAGATTGAAAGCCAGAAGGTGCTTTGGAGATCATCTAGTCCAATCCCCTAGTTTTACAGTTGAGAAAACAAGCTCAGAGATGTTTAGTGACTTGCCTCAGGTCACATACATGGCATGTGACAAGAAGGAGGCATTGAGGTCCTTTAAATCTACACCCACTTCTCTTTCCACCAAACTAGTTTGTCTGAAAGGAGACCCTGAAAGGAGACTTTGAACCTGTGATAAACAATGACACTGATTCATTTCACGGTTTTCAGTCCTAGGGTTGGAGTCACCAGGTAATTCTTCCATTCCTAGAGAATCTCTGAAGATAGGATTCTCTGGATCCTTTCCCAAGGGAGACGGTTGAGGTGGTTGGTTGGTTGTTCTTTGTTCTTGAAGAGGACCGAAATGACGTTACGATGTCGGAGACAAAGTACAGTGTGTCTGACTGGCTGATCAGACCCATGTGAGCTCGGAAGGCTCCACCGCACAAAACGGTTCACATTAACATTTGGAGCGGAGATTTCGCTAAATCTGCTGATCTCACATGCTGTAATTCTGTTTTGTTCATAGAGCTTAGCACCTTTTCTGAGGTGGGTACACCTCCATGTCTCGTAATCAATTCCAAAATTCTTCAGAAAGATCTTGAGAGTGTCCTTGTATTGCTTCTTCTAACCTCCACGCCAGCACTTGCTTTGTGTGAGTTCTCCGTAAAAGTCCTTTAGGCAAATGTATGTTTGGCATTTGAACAATGTGGCCAGCCCATCAGAGTTGAGCTCTCTGCAGCATAGTTTGAATGCTTGGTAGTTCAGTTCATCCTCTGGGGGCGAGCAGTAACTACAGCAATGGCTATAACCTTCAATGCTCTCTCATATCCCTGTACTGTTTTCTTGGGTAAGCTTCTGTACCAACTATCAGAGTATTCAGAGACAGAGATTCAGCTCAAATACTATGGTGGTCCCAAACAATGCTGAAAACCCAGGAAGAATTGACAGATAAACCAGGTCCGTAGAGTTTACTCTCTTGCCGACATGCTTACTTTTTCATGAGAAAATTTTTAAAAATAGGCTATAAAAACCCTGATAGAAAGAGCTCTCAGTCTTAATCATTAAAAGACCTGACACCCCCTGGCTATGGTTCAGATTTTCTTCACACATGGTTGGAATGGAATTGTTCCCTGGGTTCTAGCGTTTAACTTGACAGAACACTTGACTTCATCAGTTTTCATGGTCATTGCTAAATGAGATCCTGCAAGGTAAGGTTAGAGGGTCAGGGGTCATTTTCTCTAGAGGCGAGAACAACTTCTATCCCTGGACTGTAGCTCATTTCTGGTGCCTGTTCTGGTGGAGTTTATTTTCTGGAAGGCCCACAGCACAAAGAGTCTCTTCTTTTGTGCACCCAGATCATAGCTCTCTATCTTGCCCACATTTGGGGCATCCTTTGCCTCTGAACTTGAATTTCCTTGGTCATCTGGAAAAAGCAAGAGTTTGACAGATGACAAGCCCCACTAGAACTCCTTTGGTGAGTTAGGTTTGGTTTTGGCCTCAGTAACTCACATGTGAGTGGATCACCTGTGAACCACAGAGGCAATCCTTTTGTAGCCTCCATCTATTTTATCCAAATAATTCTCTTCTAACTCTCAGACTGATTCATTTCTGAGTAATTGGGTAGCTGTCTTTGTAGCTCAGGCAGCTGGAGTTGCAAAGTTTGTCATCTACAATCCCCCAAAATACTTGGTTCAGATTAATGTGCTTCATGCAGCTAGGTGGTGCTGTGGATAGAGCTCTGGACTTAGAATCAGGAAAAACTGAATTCAAATTCAGTTTCAGACATTTATTTACTGGGCAAGTCACTTAATCTCTTTGCCTCAGTTTCCTCCCCTGCAAAATAAGGATAATAATAGCATCTATCTTTCATCATTGTTCTGAGGATAAAATTAGGTAATATTTGTCCAGTGCTTTGCAAACCTTAAAACTATATATGTATATATACACACATATGTATATATACACATATATGTGTATATATGTATGTTAGCTATTATGATTTATGGCACAGTCATTGTACCTTTGATCACTGCTCTCTGACATAATCTAACTTCTTCATAAAGGTGGAAGAGATTTTATCTTCTTCCACTCAGGAGACACCATTTAGTTCAACCATTTCATCTTACAAATGGGGAAACTGAGCTCCAAAAGGGGCAAGTGATTTACCCAAAGTCACATAATGCATTAAAGGCAGAGTTGGGCTTTGAACATAGATCTTCTGACTTCTAGTGCAGTCATCTTTTCAATACACCATACAGCTACCAGCCAAGTGAAATATTAAGGTGCTATACTCGTAGATCACATTTCTATATCTCTTTATACTTCATAAAATACTTTCCTAACAAAAACTTGGTAAATAATACCAGTATTGGTATGCCCATTCTGTAGATGAGAAAATTGAGGATCAGAGATATTAAGTGATTTGCACAGGGTCACACAGCCCTCAGAGCTATGCTACAGGTCTTTTGGCTGTACAATCAATGCTCTATCCACTGTATCATATGTCAAATACATTAAGGTGCTCCTCTAAGGGAACAAACAAGAAGATTTTTAAATCAACCTTTTTCTATTTGTACTTAAACATCTTATCTTCCCCAATACATCATCTCAAAGTCTCACTGCAGGACACACTAGATATATCTAATTGTCTGAAGTGGAAAAACAACTAAAAAATGGCTGATGACTTAATAGGTAGAAATGGCAATTTTCCCTGTTCTGTTCCTTCCCACACCCTGTAGCTAATTGAAGGGGACACACCCAGAGAAGCAAGAGGGAGAAAGATGGTCATTTGGCCTGAGTTCTCATTTATACTCCTCCCAACTGGGAGCCAAGCTCATTTTTAAACAAGGCATTCTCTTCTTGGCATTTAATATTTATTTCTATTCTACTCTGAAAACAAATAGAAAGCAGTCCTTGTCACTACAGCTTTGAACACTTAAGTACTGAACTAAAACATTTGCAAACTCTCCTTTGTTAAACTGAAACATGCTTGCAAAGATGGAATTATCAGAATTTCAGAGAAAGAAGATAGAACATAGAACCTGGAATCTGAAGGTGGGAAGGAACCTTAGGAGACAACCTAAGTATTAAACCTTAGTATTAAACCTTAGTATTAAAAGGGACCTTAGAAGATAGAACATGGAATATGAGAGTTAGTAGGGTTCTTAAAACCTGGGACATAGAATGGTAGAGCTGGAAAGGCCTTTAGAGCACATAATCTTAGAACTGGAAGAATCTTTAGAATGCACAACATGAGAACAGGAAAGAGACTTAACAGAGCACACAGAATGTGGGAACTAATCAACATGTGCATTTTAGAGATGAGAAAACAGACATAAAAAAGGGTAAAAGATTTGCCCAGGGTCACACAGTGAGTTGTAATTTGACAATCATGAGACTCAAGTTTTAGTTTCTGCTGTGGCACTTTTAATATTACTTCACACTGCTTCTTATAACACTTATTCTTTCAACAACCAAATTAGTATTAGAGTCAGAAATTTCTCTCAAAAAATAAAAAGGAGGGGGTAGCTAGGTGGCGCAGTGGATAGGGGACCGGCCCTGAAGTCAGGAGGACCCGAGTTCAAATCTGACCTCAGACACATAACACTTACTAGCTGTGTGACCCTGGGTAAGTCACTTAACCCCATTGCCTAACCACCCCCCCAAAAAAAAATTCTGAAAAAAAATAAAAAAGGATATACACATGGGGTATAGTAGCCAAGCTTAGCTTAGGTGGGAGAGGGGATGTAAAAACAATAAACATAATGGTTCCAGTCATCCTCTACTTACAACTTAGAAAAAATGAGCAATAGACATGACAAAGAAGATAGTATCAGGCAGTAAGGTATTAAATGTGTGGTGCTGACTGTAGGTGCAATGAGAGTTTAGGGAAGATAATTAAAATTTGTTAATAACAATAACAACAATAATAGCTAACATTTATATATGCATATATATTCTGAATATATATTATTATATATTTTAATGTGTTCTGAAAGCTTCTTATCTGACCATAATCTATTGGCTTTTTACCTCTCCCGCTGCCTTTTCTCACATTAACCCCATTCTTCATCCACACCATGCCCTCCAATTCCTTGGCCCTCAGTTCTCTCCCAGGGAATCTCCCCTGAACTAATTATTCTCTCCTCTTCTCCCTATCTTGACTTCTTGGTGAATTAATTCAACTCTGCACTGTCCTCCTCTCTTGAATCCCTAACCCCCTTATCAAATTGCCAATTATGTCAAGCCAATGTTCAGTCTTGGATCACTCCCACCATTTGTCACCTTTGCTCCTATGTAAGTGTTGCAGAATGAAGGTCCACAACTGGCCCCTCATTGCTACTAGGCAAACCTACTATACCTTCCTTATCAACTCACTATCCCATTCTCCAGAATGACTCTTCCAAACCTTTTCATCCATTCCATCATTCAAACCTCCCATGTCTCCTCTCTTCCCACTCTTTCAGAGGTGAACTTTGTCTCATACTTTACAGAAAAAATTGAGGACCTGAGTTCAAATCCGGCCTCAAACCAAACACTCGACACTTACTAGCTGTGTGACCCTAGGCAAGTCACTTAACCCCAATTGCCTAAAAAAAAAAATGAGACCATTCACCATGAACTCCCTCTTCTCCCCTTCTTCCTTATTAATATCACTCAGGGAATATCTTCTCTTTTACTCCTGTCTCATATGATAAAATGCCTTATTCTTTACCTTCTCTGTCATCCTCACTCATTCACTTATTTTCATTCTATCCCTCTCTACTGGCTCATTTACTATTGCCTCAAAAAAAAAAAACGCTTATGTCTCCCCTATCCTGAAAAAACACTCACTTTACCCCTCCATCCCCACTATCATCCTATGTCTTTCCTGCCCTTTGAAGCTAAACTCCTCCAAAAGATGGTCTTCAATAGATGTCTCTACTGTCTCTTCTTAACCCCTTACAATCTGGCTTTTGACCTTATCATTCCACTCAAACTACGTTCTCCAAAGTGACTAAGGGATCTCTTAGTTGCCAAATCCAGTGGCCTTCTCTCAATCCTTTCTCCTTGATTTCTCTGCCGACTTTGACATTGATCACTCTCACCTCCTTGATACTTTCATCTCTCTAGATTTTGGGACTCCACTCTCCACTAGTTTTCCTCCCACCTATCTGACTGCTCCTCTGTCTCCTTTGCTGGATCTTTCTCCAGATGACACCCTCTAACCATAAGTCTCTCTCAAGGTTCAGTCCTGGGCCCTCTTCTGTTCTCCCTCACTTGGTGACCTCAATCTTACATCTCCTTTCAAATACCTCAAAAACTGGACATCCAGTAGATATCTTAAACTCACTATGTCCAAAACAGAACTCATTATCTTTCCTCCTAAGCTCTCTCCTCCTCCTTCCTTCTCTATTACTATAGATCATAATGCAATATGCAACATCATAATCCCAATCCTTCAGTCTCACAACTTGAGAGTCATCCAGGATTCCTTACTATCTTTCACTATCCATATCCAATCTGTTGCTAAGGCCTGTCGATTTTACCTTTGCAATATCTGAAATATTTCCCCTTCACTCCTCTAATAATGCCACCACTCTAAAGCAGATCTCCATTATCTCACACCTAAACTACTGAAATCACCTGCTAGTGGGTCTGCCTGCCTCAAGTCTCTCCCCACTCCAGAAGAGTTAAACTAATTCACAGCTCCACCAAGAGTGTATAGATTCCTCTCCTCCCCAAGCCCCCAACATTGATTGTTCCTATTTTGTTGTCATCTTTGAGATTTTACTTCACACCTTTCAAATTGACAGTTTTAATTTTATGGTACCATTGTTGTAACTTCTGTCCTTGATTGGAAGCTAAAACCTGTGGATATTCACTCAACCTAGGTAAGCAGCAGCTTCTAGCTTTGTGGCTATTGGACTTTGAAGCTATAGCACTGGTTTCTTCCAAGCAGTTGGAAGATAAAACTATGGAGGTGGGATGTTTGCCTAGTGACGGGTAGATTCTGGAGTTAGTGTAGTAGACAGTTTGCCCGATGAATACTAGGGTCTGAAGAATACAAAAGAAAATGGGGAGGGGGGAGCAGTCCAGCAAAACTTACCAACACATCAACTGAATCTGACATCATCCCCAATGTTTCATACCTGTACTCCTCCACAAAGAAGGGAGCAAGGTACATTTTCTTATCTCTTGAGGGCCAAGCTTGATCATTATTTTATAATATTGTTTCTTGTTTTTATTATTCCATTTACCTTGTTGGCAGTCGACAGATGGTGTGGTTATTTTTGGAATCTAAAATTGTAGACGTACATGTCAGCCAGTTGGCTTGGTAACTACTGCAATCTGGAGCTGTGGTTGTGGGTGGTTGAACTGGTAATTGCTGGAGACCAAAACTGTAGGATTAGGCACTTTATTCAGGAACTGCAAAATGCCATAACTATGGGAACAAGTGGTTGGTGAGGCAATCCTGAAGACTGGAATTCAGGGTAAGAGAGAGGAGGAAGAGTTCCTAGTAATGTTTATAGTCGAGAAGAAACAACAATTACCTTTTGTAACCATGGTTAGTTTGTGAATTCTTAACCAAACAAGGCATAGAAGTAATAATAATAATGATATTTTGAAATTTAAATCTCTTAAAATTAAAATTCATGCATCCTGGGAAATAAGATACAGGAAATGGGGTATAGAAATCTATCCTGCTCTACAGGAAAATTTGAAGGGGAAGGGGATAAGAGAAGGGGGGGAGAGATAGAAGGGAAGGCAGGTTAGGGGTATTCAGAATGCATGCCATTTTGGGGTGGGGGGAGGGACAAGATGGGGAGAAAATTTGGAACTCAAAATCTTGTGGAAGTGAATGTTGAAAACTAAAAATAAATTAATTAATTAAAAAAGAAAAAAATTCATGAATTTGGGACAATCAGAGGAAAATCTTCATATCAAAAACAAAGGATCTGATATCCAAGACATATAGACAACTAGCTGAAATATAACACACACACACACACACACACACAATATTTCCCAATAGATAAGTGATCAAAAGATATGAACAAAGTATTCTCCAAAGCAGAATTGCAAACTGTTAATTACCATACAAAAGATATAATAAATCATGCCAAATCACTAATAATAAGAGAAATGCAAATCAAAACAACCCTGAGATTTTTAACTCAAGGCCAGGAAATTGCCATGGATGAAAAAGAAGGAAATAGTGATGTAGGTGTGGTGAAAACATAATAACACTAATACACTGTTGGTAGAGCTGTGATTGGTCCAAAAAGTCTGGAAAGCGATTTGGAATTAAATGAAGTGAGTGATTAAAACATCTGTATCCTTTAACTTAAATCTCCTATTGCTAAGCATATACCCATAAAGAGATCAACAGCAAAATCCCCACATACACCACATATTTATAGCACCACTTTTTGTAGTAGCAAAGAACCAGAAATAATAGATTCTCATTAGTTGTGGAATGTCCAAATAAACTGTTGCACATGAATGTGATTGGGATATTATTGTGCTCTAAGAAATAACACATTTGTAAAACTTATACACACACAAAGTCAACAGAATCAGGAAACCAGTATACACAATGACTACAACTATGGGAATGGAAAGAACAAAACAATCAAAACTAAATGCCATGAAATTAGAATGACTAAGGTTGGCACCAAAGAATAACTATGAGAAGATACTTCCACCTGTTTCTTTGCAGAATTGGGGGGTGCAGAGGTATAGAACATTACAGGTAATGTTAGCCCTTTTCCTTAGTGGAGTTTTGCTGAACTTCCCTTCCCACCCCTAATACACACACTTCTTTGTTCTTAATTTTAAGGCAGAACTCTCTAGGCAAGACAAGAAGAATACACTGGAAAATGTAGGCAATGCAGAAACAAAGAAAATAAATAAAAAATATTCTTTTAAAAATTGAAAGAATAGAGGGTGATAAAGAAGTGGGGCTTCTTGACAAGCCTAAATCTACCATTTGTGCTCTTAATCCTACTCCTTCCCATTTCCTCTAGGTTAGGTTTGATCAGAGGTGTCAAGTTCAATTAAAACATAGTTGAGAAATGTTTAAATGAAATAAATAAAAATACTACAGAAGACAGATAACATTGATTTGTGGTTTTCCAAGTCAATATGGAGCTCACAGGGATGCCTTTCCATTTCAGTTTATTACCATTGGACTGGATGATTAAGGTTCAAATAACTGATAACAGCATAATGCTCTGACTTCTTCCAAAGGTCCTAACATTTTGGACAGTATCAGAAAGACTTAAGGAAAAGGAAAGAAGCCTTGCTTATAGAACTGCAGATTTGGGGAAGATCCTGCTTTGGAACAAGGTGGTCTTCCCAGCACCCCGGAGAGCTCACCACCTGCTTCTCCTAGGCATAAGACCAGATCAGCTTAAATTTCATATTTGGAATACAGAAATCAGCTGGCCCAGATTACATTCTTTCTTTATCTTGATGACATTATAAAAGTCCACACCTTTCTCTTTTTAATACTAAGCGTTATGAAAGAACCATTATTGGCCTCAACAAAAAATACATAATGGCATTATTGCATTGGGGTTACAGCTACTGATTCTCCAACTCTTGATAACCCTTTGATTTTGTGATTGTTTAAAGGGAGCACATCAATTTTACTGTCTAGCAGGCATTCTCCAAGTATCTAGAGGTTAACTTTTTAAAATATTTGTTCTAATAATGACAAATGAAGAAGAGATTAGTATAACATTTAAACTGTACAGTTAGAGAAGGGGGCAAAGTCCTATTTAAAAAGAAACATTTTACTATGTAGAAACTCAGATTAATCCATTCATCTTAATTTGATTCACATTCTAAAGAGATATGAAAACAATTATGTATATGAAAGATCTATACAGTACAAATGGAGGTAATCTTAGAGGGAAGGCACAAGCATTAAGGGATCTGAAAAGACTTCTTGTAGAAGGGAAGGAGGAGGGAGAGGTGAGGGAGAGCATTCCAGGCATGGGGCAACATACAGAATGGGGCAACAGAGTGTCTTTTGTAAAGAGAAAAGAGGCCAGTGTCACTGTATCATATCATACACAGAGGAGTATAATGTTTAAAAAGACTAAAAACATAGGAAGGGACTAGGTTATGAAGTACTTTAAAAGGCAAACAGAGTAATTTATATGTGATTCTGAAGGTAATAGGAAGCAGCTGGAGGAGGAGTTGTTCAGTCCTTTTAGTCATGTCTGACCCTTCGTGACCCAATTTGGGGTTTTCTTGGCAAAGATTCTGGAGTGGTTTGTCATTCCCTTCTCCAGCTCATTTTACAGAAGAGGAAATCAAGGCAAACAGGGCTCAGTGACTTGTCCAGGGTCACACAGCTAGTGTCTGAGGCCAAATTTGAACTCAGGAAAATGAGTGTTGCTTACTCCGGGCTGGGCACTCTATCCACTGTGCCACCTCTCTGTCCTGCTGCTGGAGGAGTGATATGGTTAAACTTGTGTACTAGGAAGACCACTTTGGTAGCTGAGTAATAATATAATGAAAGTGGACTGGGGTGGGGAATAACTTGAAACTGACTCGAAGGACATTACAATAGTCCAGGTATGAAGTAAAGACGACCTGCACCATGGTAGTGTCAGTGTCAGAGGAAGGAAAGGGGTGATAGATAAGAGATGTTGTGAAGGTAGAATCAAACCTTGGCCATAGATTAGATATGGAGAGTGAGACAGAGAGTGAGGTGTTGAGGATGCCACCTAGGCTGCGAACCTGGCTGAGGTAGGAGAGGAGAGGGGAGGGTGAACTGAATTCAGTCTTGGACATGTTGAGTTTAGGATGTCTATAGGACACCCAATTTAAGATGTCCAAGAGGCAGCTGGAGACGCGAGACTGGAGGTCAGTAGGTCTGCAGAGAGGTTGGGGGGGACAAAGAGATGATAACTGAATACATGGGACCTTGTGTGAGCAAAAAGGAGAGGAGAGAGAAAAGAGGAGAGGAGAGATTCTTCTCTTCAGTGGAGGAATAATAGACTCTCATCTCCCTTTTATCATAAAAAGCCCAAAAGTTTTAGTTACAGCTGTTTTAAAGAGACAGGGTGCTTATAATCCAGTCACTGGACTGAGGAAAAACCCTTCGCTGCTCCCCATCCCCCCAAACCCCACGTCCCCCCATCCCCGCCCTCATTACTTAAGTCCGAGTCCTTAGAGCCTTGGCTGCAATAGATTTTTATCCGCTAAAAGGATAATCATTGCTCCAGGCGTCAAACTCTGTAGAACACGTAAGTCAGCCAGTTAAGTGTTACCTACAGGGTTTAAGTCTTGTAACCTCCACTTCCTACTCAGTTTCTCTGTCCAAAACTTCTCTATAAGTTTAAAAAGTCCTTGTAATTTCCTGATTAATGACCTATGAGAAAAACTATACCAAGTCAGCAAAATATTTCAAGGGGGTATGCTTCCAACAACCTTTCAAGGACTCTCAGAGGCTCAGGGCTTCCCAACTTTCTCTACCCTGAAATTCTTATTTAATCTCCCATATAAATAAATGAAAGGGAGAAAGAAAAATAGCCCTGATAGAGCAAACTGTAGGTACCACCCTCCCCCTCAATCCTTATTTCAAATTTATATGTAGCCTCAAACTTTTCTAGTGTCCTCCATGTAAAAATAGGGATCCCACTGGTACTAGCCCCTTCACAGAGTTATTGCATGGAAAAGACTTCATAAAACTTAAAATGCTATATCACTGCGCTATCATGAGCCAGGGTTGTTAATAAAGGAGACCTGAGATGGGAGAAGTTTAGGACAAATCACAAACTGAGAATCTCAGATGAAATCTCAATTTGGAAGACTGCACAGTGCCTTTAGTAATCCCAGTGCTAACCGAAATAAAGGCAGATCATGGTAATAATAATATTCTTCTGATGTTGCTGTATAATTGCAAATCATAGAATACTAGGATCCAATCAAAGATGAAGGTTAGCAAAAAGGCAATGAGAGGTACATAGGGAATGTGAGTGAGCTAAGACACATTACCAAAAAAGAATTGTGTAACGTAAGAAGTGTAAAGGATGTGATCAATAACAAAAAAAATCGGCCAATCATATGGCAAGAATAAAGGACAACCAATCAATGGACAGTTCATGTACTCCATTGACATCTACTCAATATCAAAAGATTCAGAGGTTCTGGTGAGCCCCAGGTGAAAGATTTATGGAAGCACATGAACTAGAATTGTATCAGATGAATAGAAATTGATAGGTCGTGTTCTATATCATTTGAAGGAATACCCATATCAGTTAGATTTCAGGTCAAGGTATTTCGTAAATACTGTGTACAGCTAGATGCACTGATATGAATACTGTGATTGTTGAAGTTTCTTCAATGATCAGTTCTTACTAATATGTATACATGTGGTTGAGCTTTCATAAGCATATGTGAATGGATGAAAAAGCATTTACGTGTTTACAGTGTGCAAACCACTGTTAAATATTGGTGATACAAACAGAAAAGTAAGACAGTCTGCTCACAAAGAGCTCACATTCTAACTATGGGGACAACAAATAGCTTTCAGTTGCCAGTCAGGCAGAAAGGCCCCCTGGGTGTACTGACAACAAAGATGGAAATGTATCATCTTTAATGTAATTTCAAGCCTAGTGATGTCATTTATAAGAGTGTGCTGAGAAATTTCAAGTGTGTTGAAATTCTCCCTCAAACATTTCCCTGGCTCCTTTGAACAAATCCTACTGGAACTTTTTATATTTACATAGCACTTTATATTTTATTTTATTCTGAACTTAAGAAATAAAGCAAGCATTTCCATAACATAGAATAGAAAAATATTGTACATGAAACTGCAAATCCATTATGTACAACTTGCTACTCCTTTTAAAAGCATAATAAAGTCATCATGTAATTTTTTTCCTTTTCCTTCCCCCATCCTAGATACATGTGGTACGTGTGTGTGTGTGTGTGTGTGTGTGTGTGTGTATATATAAAACCATTCTATCCACACTTCTATTTATAAATTCTTTCTCTGGATGCAGATTGTGTCTTCCTTCATATGTCCTTTGTAGTTAATTTCGGTATTTTTAATTGTCAGAATGACTTAGTCACTCAACATTGTTCTTAACTTTGTTTCTGTATACAGCATTCTTTCTGTTCTGCTCATTTTGCTCTTCACTATTTTGCACAAAACACTATCTGTGTTTTAGGTTTACAAAGCACTGTACTTCTGTTATCTGATTTGAGCCTCACAACCATGCTGTGAGATAGATGCTATTACTATCCCCATTTTAAAGATGAGGAAATAAGCTAAGAGAGTTGCCCAAGAACACAAAGTAAATAGTTGAGGTGGGATCTGAACCCAGGTCTTCCTAACTTCCAAGTCCAACAATCTATCTACTATGTCTTTTGTATTTTATTGCTATCTTCTCTCAAGGGTGTTCTGCGAAGTCATACAAAAGGTATGATGTCCTTTTGTTTTGAAGAAGTCTAGGACTGGGTGGGGTTGGCTATAGTCTTCAGACCTTTATTTCATGACAACTTGGCCACAGTGCTAGTCATAGTACTTAGGAGCATAGATCAACAGATGGAAGGGACCTCAGAGGCCTTTAACCAAATTCCCTCAATTTATTGATAAGGAAACCGAAGCACAGGAGGGATTAGGGACCACAGGTAGAATCACAGGCAATATAAGACTTGCAGCCAAACTTTCACAGGTCCTAAAAAGGCCATTATTGCTGCTTTTACCTAGTCTCTACATCTCTGCTTACTTCAAACATAAGTACACCAGCAGTTAGCTTGTCTCTGACATTATTTATTCTCTGAATGCAAGAAATTGCTTCTGTGTTACAACAATAATTCATTATAATTCATTAATGTAGCACAAGCTATTAATTTACTATTGCAATTATTGTTACAATATATTATCACACAACGTAGTGGAAAGGACACTGAAGATCCAGTCTTCCAATTGCATCGCAACTCTGCCTTCTTCTAGAGGTGACAATGGGCAAGTTACTTTACCTCTGAGCTTCCGTTTCCTCATCTGTAAAAGAGGGAGTGACAATCAATAGCACCTCTTCCCCTGTTGTTGTGAGTATCAAATGATAATTATAGATTATGTAGTTATCTAAATCTAGATACCTATACACAAAGAGAAAGAGACAAAAGGCAGAGACAGAGAGAGAAACTAAGCACCATGAATGGTAGGTGGCAGGGGGTGGGGAGGAAGAGGAGAGGATGATGAGCATGATAATCTCATTAATTAAGCATGATTCCAGCAGGCATAAAGGCTAAATACAATTTTACTCAGACAGGAAGGCCCCACAGACATCTTGAAATGTGAAGTCAGATTAGAGTATGTGTTAAAGTTTGGTTCCAGCAGCCAGACGTCAAAAGTAGAAAACTGAGATGCGGTGGGCTGCAACAGACCAACATTGCTAGTGGTGATTTTTCCCAGGGATTTGAGGACAATAAATTTAACTCCTTCTCCAGTGACTATCCTGGATAGATATTTTATATACACAAGATTTTGTCTAATGTAAGCAATGATCAGACTTTATCTGTGACTTATGTATATTAATTGATTGCATTGGGGGGGGGAAGCATCATGTGGAGGATGCCAGGGACTAGTTTGTGTAAATCTGAACAGGTTAGAGGTTTAAACCTCTGTCCTGTCCAAAAACAATAGGGCTTTCTGTTGGGTGTTGAGCTAATATGAAATGAAAAAATTATTGATAAAATCAAAAGCATAATTGCCTAAGTCAAAGAAACAGACAAACTAAATGCCTCAAGATCATGCATTCTTAGGCTAAAGGAGTAATTGGTAAGCCAAATTCAGGTAGCTTGAAATGGAGGCCTTTCAGTTACACTGTAGGAGTCTGGATTGCCTGGTGGGATGATGGTATGGTCTAGAAAGAGTGGCCATTCTGATGGAATCCTAATAAACCTGCCCCTAGCCCCAATATTCTAACTTCCTTATGGGCCCCACTGAATAGCAAGCATGTCCTGATTTAACCACATCACAGGTCCCCAGACTCAATATAGTCACTTCCTCTAGCCACTGTGCCCCCCTACTCAAGATCCTGACTTCATCTATACCTCACTGCTCACTAGAACAACATGTTCCATGAACTCATATTCCTCATAGAAAAAGCAGGTGTGCCCATGTGATGAGATCCCAGCCATTGCCTCTAGCTAGCCACAAGCCCCAGACTCATTCCTCATATTTCCCACAGAAACAGCAGATGTGCCCATATACTCAACCCCAAACACATCCATCTAACCTCAGACAGGACAATAGTCAGCCAATCAGAAAGCAGCACCACCAGGATGCTCGAGCAGGATGTGGACCCCAAAACCATAGAAGGGACTTTCCCTAAACAGGCACTTGCCCAGTAATAGCAAAAGATGTCCTTTAGATGAACTTATGACACAGAGAGACTTATTATAATATCATACATACAAGGCCCCCCCCCCACAAAATGGTTTTTCTGTATGCATTCTGAGTAATCACATGGGCAGTTCCACTGAAGCTGGGACCCCTCCCCCATTACCTAACCCTTAACAAACCCCTCCCCATCAGCCAATCCCTTAACAAATCCCTCCTACCTTTTTGATATTCATAATTTCTGTTGTTTAATTGCATCTTTACTCTATAAAAATCCGTCTTGCTTTCACTGAAGTTGCTGGTTCCTCTTGGAACCTAGCCTGCTTCTGAGGGGCGTCAAACCTCAATAAATGCCTATACTTAGATTACAGCCACAACATACAATGAAACTGCGACAGTTTTTGGTGTCCCTGGGTGGGCAGAGTCCCTGATTCTGACCCCCTCTTCTACGTGAAGCAGAGTCTCTGTTTCAGATCCCCTTGAATTCAAACGTAAGCCTATCTTTTTTCCCTTCTTTTAGCTGGGAAGTCCTTCAAGCACCTAAGAAGGCTTGACTGGATCACGTGGGTCCTACAAGGCCCTTTAGGCCAGCAAATTCCCTCTAAGACAGAGGACATCTGTTTGGGAATTTTGTGGGGAGTTTTTTCTGAACTCAATTTTTTTCTCTTCATCCCTTCTGGTGGGATGACACCAAAGAGATGAATGTGGCCATGGGGGGGTTTTCCTTAGGCTTACTGGCATTCAGTCCCAGCTTCTATCCCATGGGACTACTAAACTATAATAGAACCTGGTCTCAATATAATCTAGAGGACCAAGAAAAGTTACCACGATCTGTTTTCTGTTTCTGTCTGCTTTGTGTCTGTGTGAAAATCTGAGTCTACCATCTTGTAAGATTTAAAATGCAGCCAGCCAGAAAAGAAAAACTTCCAGCTAGAAAGATTGATGAGCTATCTTATTGAGTAAAAGGTTGTTGGCAAAAAACTTTTTTCTCTCTCTCTCTCTCTCGCTCTGCTTTCTTGGACTCTGGCCAAGTTCTAGAAGTGGAGAGACAGACAGGAAAAAAAAGGAAGGGGTAAACTCCCCTTCAGATCTAAGAGAAAAAGGGTTACTTCACTGCTCAAAGAGAGGTGGGTTTCAAGACTGCACCTTGGAATAGGACTAGCATTTAACCCTTTCCTGGGTCACAGAAAGAGAAAAGGTTTGTGTGAATTGGAACACAACCAAGGGTAATTGAGTGTGATTGGAATATCTCAGTAGAATTTAGGGAGCCTTACAAACTAAAGTTTAGTGCTTGTCAATTTTAAAATAATTTTTAAATCTGTATGTGTTAAACCTGACTAAATTATGTGAGACTCCTATTCATTTTACGAAATCAGAGAGCTATGGGATCCTTTCTATATTGTGGAACCCAGATCTGAACTAAATAAAACATGCTCTTAAGTGTGATAATGGGGGTACATTCGCATAAAATATACTATAATTAGTATTAAAATCATAAGCCCTGATTCTATGTAATACCATTTGAAACACAGATCCAGATAAAATGTAACCAGAATAAATTCAGTTAAGTGAAATGTCTCTCCTAATTTGATGCTTACGATGAACTAGAATTTATTATACTATTTGGCATCAAGATAAATTTGGAAAATGCATAGATCTGAAAAAGACGCCTCAAAGATGAAGCTTTGAGCTCTATAGTATGGGAGAAAGGGGACTAGGCACCACTGAGTTTTCTCCAGATTTCCACTCACCTTGACTGGCAGGTTCAAAGTTCCCATTCTTGAAGACGTTTTTAAGGGGTGGACGCAGAAGTGAAGTTTACTTAAGTTTAAAAAAAAAAAACCACAACAAAACTCTTGAGAGCCTTCTCCTGTGGTCCCAGCTCTGACCAGGCTAAGGCTACAATGAAAAGTTAGAATAACTAAAAAAAATCTTAGCGAATTCTGTGAACTCCTCTCATCCCCAATCAGATTAAGAAAAGAGAGTTGCTGGAAAAGGGTAGGAAATTTGAGTCACTCTCCCACCTAGCAAAAGGAAGGAGGGGAGAGAGGCAGCAGCTACAGCTGGGGTGGGGGGCCCACTGGCAATGGCCCTGTGACCCGGACACTTTGCAGTCAGCCCTTCTAGGACATCCTGTTCATCCTCCACACTACAAGCAGCCTCAGCCTCAGCACTGTCTGCAGCTGTGGGGAGACAGAAAGGGGGATGGGTCAGGGCAGTACCAGGTAAGAAGACAGTCAGACTCTGTACTTGGTAAGCTCAATCTTCTATCAATAATTTTTATATGTGATGATTTGGAAATGCAATTAATGTCATCTGAAGTTCACTGTTTGTGTTATTAGTGTATTTCTAAATTGTAAAATTTTCTTATATTGTAAAACTTCAGTGACCATTGTGAGCCAGAAATGGTGTTAGACAAGCAATTTTTAATCTGAATTATTTTGAAACAAAAAGACAGTGGAAAAAAATGATTTAAAACCAGTTATGTTATTTTATTAAGCCCTGCTAACCCTGTCTTACAACTAAAACAATTTGGGTTTTAAGAAAATTGTAAGATTGTTAACTGAGTTACTTGGGGTTATTTTTATAATGTTAAAATCTAAAATTAGTTCCACAGCAGCTCTAAGGGCAGATGGAGTGGATACTCCCTACTCCCCTCCCTTAGGAAGATGGCCAACGTCACCTCCGATGTAGGGCTATAGAGGGTGACAAGAGGCCTCACGTGCCACCTACCATATACTGGGATGCTAAAAATAAAATGTGAACCCTGATATCCTGGAAAAAAAAAATCAGTCAGGGCAAAATAAACTAAGACTGAAAATAGGGGACTTGCTACACAGAAAGTATGTGGTTTTCATCAGTCCAATGGAAGAATATCATGGGGTGGACAGCCAGCCCCTTTTCCAGGGTCCCTGCCAATTCCCCTTATTTTTTGTAAGCTTGCCAGATCCCTGGAAATCATCTAGTGGGTAAGGTCATAAGCCCTGGGGGGAAAAAAAAAAGCTTGTTTGGGTTACAGAGTTCCTAAACAACGAACTTGGCTTACTGAGAAATTTGCAAATATATGTATAACAGAAATTATTTAATTATTTGTCTTTATATCAGGATAAATTTAAACATGAAAAAGAAAGAAAAATAAGTGAAAGATGTTCAATTAAATCTCTTATGTAAGTCATGGTAAATTTTTATTGCTTATTGCAACTCCATAAGAGTAAAAACAATTGTATCTAGCCTAAGCTGTGAGACTGGTGAGACTTGCCATTTGAGGTAAAAGCACTTGGGATTGTATCAATTTTATTTTGAATTTGAATCAAGGTATAGTTGTCTGCATTAAACCAGTATGAGAGAAATGCCACAAGCTACTCAAAGGGAATGTGATCCTGTTACTGGTGGAGGTTTGCTTTTGGGAAATCTGAGGGGACAATCTTGGCATCAGCCCAAGGTGGGATCCCCTGGCTCAGTTTCCCCATCGTTCCTTTGAAAAGGAATGTTTCCCACCTGGCTATTACCGAGTCTGGCTATGAGACGGAATTGATACTGCCTGGTTAACAGTGACTTATCTAAGTTCAAACAGAGCTAAGAATGTTTTATCCTGTCACATTTTATATAATTATGTCCCTGCTTTTTCCTTTTATAGTAAATTTGTTTTAAGAGCAAGTGGTCAGTAAGAGATATGAGCACAATGTTAGTATGTGAAATCTTGCTGTTTTCAATCTGACTGTGTAGTCATTCCATATCCCAAACAACTAGGTAATTTAGTACCCAAGCTTGTCATCTGCCTGCTTGCATAGTCATGTGAAAGATTAAATCCCTGGAATAGAACTTTTTCTACTATAATAAAATGTGCATTTAAGATCTGAGCTATTCAGCCTAAATTATATTCCTTTCTATATCCTAAACTTAGTAAATAGGTATTTGGCCTAGTTATCTGCCTGTTACCATATGTGTGTGTATATGCATGTGAATATGTGTACGTGCATATATATGCATGTGTATGTATATACATGTGTATATATACACATGACATAAGGTCCTTAAATGTTTCAAAATGATGCAAGAATAATTGGGTATCAGTACAACTTATAGAGGGACCTAGCTGTTCTATTAATTACTGAAACTAAGTCAAAAACATTTTCAGTTTGATTTGGGGGAAAAATTTCAGTGCAACCAATTTTCTTAAAGGAAGTAACTTATGGAATAAAAGCCATTTCATTACAAACATATTTTATTATAAACTTATTTATATATACTGTTTTGGAATTAAAGTATCCTCCGAAGTCTTTTATTATAATTGGAGTAAAGTTAACCTCTTATAAGCAAATTCATTTGTGTAACTATTGATCCCAAGAGTGGAAAGCTTCTACCTACAAAAGTATATTAACTTATATTTACATGTTTAGGGTTAGATCCTCAATAGCATCATCTGATCCTCCTAAAAGAATTGGAATCAAAGTAGAGATTTTTGAAAAAGTAACAAAAATCAGATAATCCTGTATGTCAAAAGTAAATAATAGCATCATGGGACTCTTGGTTTCCTTCTTACATTTGGGCTCTGCATATTGAACTTGCCTGTCAGATTTGTGTCTCCCAGGCTACAGGCCAATTCACTTACAGTTGGCAGTGAACAATGGATACGAGCCAATACTCACTCATCATTTCCCGGATGTGACTTACGCTCTGTCTCAGTCAACCTCTGCCCCCAGGACCCATTGAGGCAGAGAAAGCTGTATACCCGTTTTCAGCCTGAAGAATACGTGGCATATATGCGCCACACTGCTCACTGGAACAGATGTGTCCATGAACTCATATTTCTCACACAAAGAGGTATATCCATGTGATGAAATCCCAGCCACTGCCTCTCTAGCTAGCCACTACCTCTAGACCCATTCCTCATGTTTCCCACAGACATAGGTGTGTCCATGCAGTTAACTACAACCACAGCCATCTAATCTCAGACAGGACCACAAGAGTCGGCCAGTCAGAAAGCAGCACCACCAGGATGCCCGAGCAGGATGTGGACCCCTAAATAATAGAAGGAACTTTCCCTAAATAGGCACCTGCCCAGTAATAGCAAAAGATGTCCTTTAGGTAAACTTATGACAGATAGGCTTATTATAACATCATTATCATGCATACAAATGGTTTTTCTGTATGTACTGTGAATAATCACATGGGCAGTTCCACTGAGGCTGGGACCCGTCCCCCATTACCTAATCCCTTAACAAATCCCTCCCCATTGCCTAACCCCTTAACAAATCCCTCCTGCCTTTTTGATATTCATAACTTGTTATGTAATTATATCTTTACCCTATAAAAATCTCTCTTGCTTTCACTGAAGTTGCTGGTTCCTCTTGGAACCTAGCCAGTTTCTGAGGGGCATCAAACCTCAGTGAATGCCTATACTTGGATTAGAGGTGGTCTGACTCTTAATTCTGACACACAGTACCACCACAACACCATGAAACTGCAATTCCACCTTGAGGCCTGGTTGAAACCCCAATCATGGGAGAAGAAATAAGAGCCAGTATATCTCTTCTCTTTCATTTCTACTTAAATTGCCAAACCTCACACAACAGCAACAACTGTTCATTTTATATATATTTATATCCATCCATCCATCCACAGATACACACCCATCCATCCGTCCATCCACAGATACCCACCCGTCCGTCCACCCACCCGTCCGTCCACCCACAGATACCCACCCGTCCGTCCACCCACCCGTCCGTCCACCCACCCGTCCGTCCACCCACCCGTCCGTCCA